>NC_083460.1:42513810-42548810 GCF_030014155.1 Tachysurus vachellii
TCATTGGGCTTTGCATTTCATTGGGCCTCCAAAAAATATTTCACACTTGTTATATGCATTTCTCCAGCTGGGGACAATATCTTCTCTTCTCTTTTGTGTGTGTGTGTGTGTGTGTGTGTGTGTGTGTGTGTGTAATGTGATCAGATGACATCTGGTGGGCAAAATAGACATTACAAGTGCAAAATGTTCACAAATTTAAGGCTGATCACACAGAATTGTGATAATTCTATAATTTTTGATTTATAAGCATTCAAGTCAATTTGACCTGGAAAAAAAAACAGGTTTTATTATTTTCTGACATTCAAAATGGTCAAAATGGTTTCAAAACAATCTCCTGCCTTTGAAATATACCAGCCTGTAATAATGCATCAACTTTTGTGCCTCTATAGTGAAAATAATTAAAAATTTCTGTTTTTTTTTTTTTTTTTACTAAAAATGAGGCATTTATGTATATAAAAAGGAGTAGACTTAAAAGGTGCGAAAAAAATGGATATCATATATACTTCATTTTTTATAAGCAGTCAAAACTGACAAGGTCAAGTTGACTCGGCGCTCCTAATTTGTATAGGAATTCAGGAAAGGAAAATAGGAAGGTTAAAAGGAGCTGCTTAAAGAAAGGGTTTCTTCTCACTTACTTTCTTTATCTTATCACACTGTAATTGAGTATCACAGAGCTGGTTCCCCATGTCCTGCATTGTGTTTTGGAAAGTCTTCACCTGGTATGTCAGGTTAGACTTCTCCTGCTCCAGCTGAGTGATGGTCTCCACAGCCTTCTGGTGTTTCTCCACAGCCTTCTGGAGTTTCTCCACAGCCTTCTGGTGTTTCTTATCAGCTTCATCCAATGATGCCTGAAAGAACATCAATTAAGTCTTATTGACTTTATTTCCCTTTTACACACATTCAGACACTTTTAATTACTGACTCATTACTTATGAGAATTGTCTAAAATATAAACACACACACACACACACACACACACACACACACACACACACACACACACACACAGAGTTAACAACAGCAGTGGTAGAGTAATAAGAATATTCACCTTCAGTACAGTTTCACTGTTTGTCTCCATCATCTCACGGTACTGTACTTTCAGAAGGTTGTGAGCCTCCTGCTCTCTCTTACACTCCTAAAACACACACAAGTTTGAACAAGGGGTCAAACATCAGTGCTTAATCTTCACATATGCAGTGGGCTACTTCTATTCATTAAAAAATTAATAACTTGAAATGACAGTTTTCACTCTGATTAATTGAGCCTCAGCACACAGCATAAAGATGAAAAATCTTCATACAGACCACTTCTAATAAAAGGAGCTGCTTAATGAAAGGGTTTCTTCTCACTTACTTTCTTTAGCTCATCACACTGTAATTGAGTATCACAGAGCTGGTTCCACATGTCCTTCACTGTGTCCTGCAGTGACTTCACCTGGTCTGTCTGGTTAGACTTCTCCTGCTCCAGCTGAGTGATGGTCTCCACAGCCTTCTGGTGTTTCTCCACAGCCTTCTGGTGTTTCTCCTCAGCTTCAGCCAATAACACCTTAAGGAACGACAATATTGACTTTATGTACTTCTGCACACATTCAGACACTTTTAAATTCTGACTCATTACTTATTAAAACAGTCTAAAATATAAAAAACACAGTTCACAACAGCGGTCATATTTTTGTGACAAGAAAATTTACCTTCAGTAACTTTTCATTGTCTGTCAGAGTCTCCATCATCTCTTGGTATTCAGACTTCATAAGCCTGTGAGCCTCCTGCTCTTGCTCACACTCCTAAAACACACATTAATTGAGCCTCAGGATGCAGCATAAAGATGAAAAGTCTTCATACAGTCCACTTCTATTAAAAGGAGCTGCGTAATGAAAGGGTTTCTTCTCACTTACTTTCTTTATCTTATCACACTGTAATTGAGTATCACAGAGCTGGTTCCACATGTCCTTCATTGTGTCCTGCAGTGACTTCACCTGGTCTGTCAGGTCAGAATTATTCTGCTCCAGCTGATTGATGGTGTCCAAATCCTTCTGGTGTTGCTCCTCAGCATTAGCCAGGAAGACCTGAAGGAAACAGCAATAAGGGCAATAAAGTCTACAATACAATGTGCAACATGGAATCCTGGAGTTTTTCTTTCTTCTGATGAAATTTTAATGCGTTGTTTTCCTGATAAAGACTAAAATAAATGAACATTAGGTCTGGATTGCAGTTCTGAGCCTAGTGCTGGAATACAAACTTTATTTCCTCCTCAGGAAACATAGAAATGTGTTCAGAAAACATTCTGGTGGACAACCTAAAATAAGATGATTAAAAAAATTAAACAGCTATAATGTACTGTTGTGAGGCAGTGCAGAGATTTGCTCTTTATTTAAAAATAGACTACAATGTGCCAATAGTGTAAAGAAACATTAGATTGTGAAGCTGCAGTTCTGCCGTCAGTAAGAGAATGTAAATGTTCACTACAGGGTTAAAGTCAGGAACAGAACAAACTTACCTTCATCTGGTCCTGAACAACCTCTGTGAGTCGGACCAGAGCCGGTTCTGTGGCTCCATTGCACACTGGGTCTAAATGCAATTAAAATACAAATAAATCCATCACACATTCAGTGTTTACGTGTCTAGTGTGGACTAAGGTTTAAGAACACACTCAGGTTTAATGACGTATTCATCAACCTAAAATCCTCCCTGTAACTGGACAGAAAGAGAGAGAGATTTTCACCCTTCAGTGCAGCTTCCACTTTACTGGGACACGTGACATAGTAAAATAACATTTCTTATTAGAGTTTTAATAAGTTATTATTAACTAATTAGTCAAATCTACACTACCTTCACCTACGGTACACTAACTCTTGCTAACACAAACGTGAGCTGTGCGTGTCATTAACTGGAGCCCCCACGTGCACACAGCTGACTGCAGTCAGTGCCCCGGTGTGTTGTTAGAGAAAAACACGTGCAGAAAAATAGGCCACGTGTCAAACTAAAGGAAGGGTCAGAATCATAAGACGGACTGATTTGACTCCTATTTTATTCCTGCCTCCTGATTACGGATATCCGAAAGTTGTTTTTACCCAGAGAGAGAGAGAGAGAGAGAGAGAGAGAGAGAGAGAGAGAGAGAGAGAGAGAGAGACAGAGAGAGAGAGAGAGAGAGAGAAGATGTCAGGTTACTAGCAACACAACTAGCTATCACACTAACAAACACTTTTGTAGCTCTGTGGCTGCTTGTTAAATGTGTCTCAGTTCACTTTCACACCTATGGGTTCATTTATTTCTTACAACAAACACATGGGAGTTGAACAAATGATTTCTTTACCCCATCTTAGGGAAATGTATTTTGGATGCTCCGGGTGTGTGTTCACTGTTGTGTGTGTGTTCACTGCTGTGTGTGTGTTCACTGCTGTGTGTTTGTATTCACTGCTGTGTGTGTGTGTGTGTTCACTGCTGTGTGTGTGTGTTCACTGCTGTGTGTGTGTGTTCACTGCTGTGTGTGTGTGTGTGTTCACTGCTGTGTGTGTTCACTGCTGTGTGTGTGCACTTTGGATGGGTACTTAGCCGTACTTAGCTGTATGTCTTTAAGCTGTATGTCACTTCACTTTAATTGCTAAAGCTAAGTGAAGGGGTGATGATCATGTTGTAAACTAATCCCGGTACAATATGTAGAGCTGTAGTTGTGAACGCTCAGTCATTCATTGTGCTGAGACACTTCACCATCTGCTCTTATCAGGTGACATGGAGGAGCTTTGTACATGCTCACAGTAAACACCATACACTTTAATGCTCATTTCGGATGTGTATTTGTACCTCCGGGGTCGCTTGTGTCCTCGGGGTTCGCTGTCGTTTTGTTTCCATCGGTCCATTTAACTAAATAGTAAATACCGGCTGCCGCGGCTGCAGCTCCGGTCGCTAACAGCAGAGGGCGCAGTGGACGCTCCGGTGAATACGCCCTAAATACACTCAGAAATTTGTCCATTTCATCTTTCACAGTAACTTCAGGAAACACTTTTACTCCCTCAAACTTCAACAGATTTCTGAAAGCTACTCGTTCTTTTTCAGAGTTTTGTGTAAATTCGGTTCTAATTTTATTCTTTGACGTCACAAAGTGACTGACAGACTGACAACTGAAAAAAATCCCCTCGATATTTGTGTGAGCTGTTAACCCTTTACATACCTACACATGTTCTACGCTCTACTGAAGCTGGTCTTCTAACTGACCAAACAACACGACTAAAACTGTGATCGGGATTTTTCTCCTTTGGCTCCCAATTTGTGGAATTCCCTCCCCTCAGAGATTAGGAATGCAGAATCTCTGGTGTTTATAAATCCCACCTTAAAACGTATTTTTTATGGTAGCTTTTATGTGATTACTTTGTTATTTATTGGCTTTTTATTTTTGTATGGTTAGTTTTAGTGCCTGTAATGTTATGTATCTGTTAATTTCATCTTTTATGTCAAGCGCTTTGAGAAGTTACTTTTAAAGACGCTATACAAAATAAAGTTTATTATTATTATTATTATTATTATTATTATTATTATTATTATTATTATTATTATTATTATTATGCTGAATTGTCAGGAATGGCTTAGACAATTTCCTGCCTGGACATTAGGGGGACATTCTGACAGGTTTTGTTTATCTGTGCCATGTGCTTTTGTTTTTGTTTTGTGTATCACGTGTGTTGCCCCGCCCCCTTCCTTCATCCGTTCCTGCCTCTACACACGTGTTCCCTGTGTTTCAGTGATTGTGTTGTATTTTATGTTTCTTTAGGTTTTTTTCGGTTGAAGATATTTCACGGTATTTATTACTATATTTGTACATAATGCTTTTAACATTAACTTGCGGTGTTTAGATTTAATGTTTAAAACAGTATTGAAGGTGTTTGATCATAATAATCTGTAAAATAACTGTTTCTTTTTTCACTTTATTTTAATTTGAAATATTATTTATTTTACTTTTATTTGACCCTTTTTGTTTGCAGTCGCTGCTGCCAGTTGATTTGTGTGTTTTTAATGATTACAGAGTCGTAAAGTGTCAGTGATCTGCTTTATTCTGCTTTATTCACACAATCACGTGTTTATATCAAGGTTTTTTTTCGGCTGTCAGTCACTTTGTGACGTCAAAGAATAAAATTAGAACCGAATTTACACAAAACTCTGAAAAAGAACGAGTAGCTTTCAGAAATCTGTTGAAGTTTGAGGGAGTAAAAGTGTTTCCTGAAGTTACTGTGAAAGATGAAATGGACAAATTTCTGAGTGTATTTAGGGCGTATTCACCGGAGCGTCCACTGCGCCCTCTGCTGTTAGCGACCGGAGCTGCAGCCGCGGCAGCCGGTATTTACTATTTAGTTAAATGGACCGATGGAAACAAAACGACAGCGAACCCCGAGGACACAAGCGACCCCGGAGGTACAAATACACATCCGAAATGAGCATTAAAGTGTATGGTGTTTACTGTGAGCATGTACAAAGCTCCTCCATGTCACCTGATAAGAGCAGATGGTGAAGTGTCTCAGCACAATGAATGACTGAGCGTTCACAACTACAGCTCTACATATTGTACCGGGATTAGTTTACAACATGATCATGGCTGTCTCTCTCTCTCTCTCTCTCTCTCTCTCTCTCTCTCTTACAATTTAGGACATACAGTGCTTTGCAAAAGTATTCATACCCACTGAACTTTTCCACATTTGAACACGTTACAACCACAAACAAAAATGTATTTTATTAGGATTTTATGTCATAGACCAACACAAAGTGGCACATAACTGTGAAGTGGAAGGAAAATGATAAATGTCCAAATTTTTTTTACAAATAAATATCTGAATATTCTCTGTAATTACAGCTGCAGGACCTTTGGGGTTTGTCTCTAACAGCTTTGCACATCTAAAGAGTGAATTTTTGCCCATTCTTCTTTGCAAAAATAGCTCAAGCTCAGTCAGATTGGATGGTGAGCGTCTGTGAGCAGCGATTTTAAGTCTCACCACAGATTCTCAACTGGATTTAGGTCTGGACTTTGACTGGGCCGCTCTAACACATGAATATGCTTTGATCTAAACCACTCCATTGTAGCTCTGACTGTATGTTTATGTTGTATGTTCTGGCTGCCACCACCATGTTTCACGGTGAACACGGTGTGTTCAGGGTGATGTGCAGTGTTATGTTTCTGCCACACATAACATTTTGAATTTTGGCCAAAAAGTTATATTTTGGTCTCATCTGACCAGAGCACCTTCTTCCACATGCTTGCTGTCCCCACACACGGCTTGTCACAAACTGCAAACAGGATTTCTTATGGCTTTCTTCTTGTCGCTCTTCCATACAGAGCAGATTTGTGGAGTGCACGACTAATAGTTGTCCTGTGGACAGATTCTCCCACCTGAGCTGTGGATCTCTGCAGCTCCTCCAGAGTTACCATGGGCCTCTTGGCTGCTTCTCTGATTAATGCCGTCCTCACACGTCCTGTGAGTTTAGGTGAACGTCCGTGTCTTGGTAGGTTTGCAGTCGTGCCGTTCTCTTACCATTTCCGGGTGATGGATTGTACATCATGCTCCGTGAGATGTTCAAGGCTTGGGATATTAATTTATAACCATAACCTTGCTTTAAACTTCTCCACAACTTTATCCCTGACCTGTCTGGTGTGTTCTTTGGTCTTCATGATGCTGTTTGTTCACTAATGTTCTCTAACACACTTCTGAGGGCTTCACAGCACAGCTGTATTTATACTGAGATTAAATGACACACAGGTGACTCTATTTACTACTGAGGTGACTTCTGAAGGCAGTTGGTTTCACTGGATGTTAGTTAGGGGTATCAGAGTAAAGGGGGATGAATACAAATGCACACCACACTCAGATATTTATTTGTAAAAAAAATTAAACACCATTTATAATTTTCATTCCGCTTCACAATTATGTGCCACTTTCTTTCGGTCGTTTCATAAAATCCCAATAAAATACATTTTTCTTTGTGGTTGTAACGTGTCAAAATGTGGGTGTGAAAAAGTTCAGTGGGTGTGAATACTTTTGCAAGGCACTGTAAATAATAGACAATGATGTGTGATGGATTTATTTGTATTTTAATTGCATTTAGACCCAGTGTGCAATGGAGCCACAGAACCGGCTCTGGTCCGACTCACAGAGGTTGTTCAGGACCAGATGAAGGTAAGTTTATTCTGTTCCTAACTTTAACCCTATAGTGAACATTTACATTCTCTTACTGACGGCAGAACTGCAGCTTCACAATCTAATGTTTCTTTACACTATTGGCACATTGTAGTCTATTTTTAAATAAAGAGCAAATCTCTGCACTGCCTCACAACAGTACATTATAGCAGGACTTTATTGCCCTTGTTGTTGAAACATTATTTGTTTTGTGTCTTTTAACACTTTCTTGGCTTCATCGTACTTCCCATATTTCTTAAGCACTTCAGTAGGGAAGTCATGATCAACGTCGAAGGGAGCATCGTTGCAGAACGCCTCTTTTCTTTACCACGCTCTCTGAAGCACCTCCTCTTTCATCATGTAGCTCTCTATGTCTCGTGGAAACTCTAGTGTGTTTTTTAACAAGTTATCCATAAAGCTGACCATGTACTGTAAAGATCTCAGTGTGCTTTTTCTAGAAAATAAAGATTAATGAACCAAAATGAAAATGTAATTTCAAGTTATTTTTTTTAATGAATAGAAGTAGCCCACTGCATGTTTAAAGAATAAGCTCTGAGGTTTGACCCCTTGTTCAAACATGCGTGTGTTTTAGGAGTGTGAGAGAGAGCAGGAGGCTCACAGCCGTCTACAGTTACACTACCATGAGATGATGGAGACTCTGACAAACAGTGAAACTGTACTGAAGGTAAATATTCTTCTCATTACTCTACCACTGCTGTCGTGAACTCGTGTCATGTGTGTTGGTGTGGGTGTTTGTGTGTAATGGAGCAGAAGCAGGATCCATATGCGTAATAACTTGTTTAATAGAAATAAACCAGGCAGAAATAATCCACATGTAAAGCAAAACAGGGTCAGGGAAAACAGCCACAGGTCAAAATTCAGAAGGCAATCAGCGAAAACAAACAAATCCAAAGGGCAAAGAGAGAAATGTGCAACATTAAACAGAAGCAAACAATGGTATGCTGAAAAGCAGGCAGAAGTAACAAAGGCTTGATAACCCAGTGGACTGATGAGACTAAGCAGGGAACGGAACCGGAACCATATCAGGAGGTGTAGGAGTAGTTGTAACAGTACCCCCCCTGCTATGAACACCTCTTGGTGTTCTCCTTGGTGACCCCTGGGTCAAGGACCTGGTCTATCAGGATGTAAAAGTCTAAGGTGAAGAACCTCCCTAGCATTTACCCATGATCTCGCTTCCGAGTTTTAACCCTCCCAGTCGACCAGATACTCCAACTGGCCTCTCCTTCTACGGGAGTCCAGTAACTTATGTACAAGGTATCAATGTCCAAAGGCGGAGGGGCACTTGGTGTGGTTACTGAAGTGAGCAGGCTTCAGGAGGGAAACATGGAATGACAAGCATATGCTGTAAGTGGCTGGTAGTTCTATTCTGTATTTTACCGGGTTGATTTTTCTGATGACTTTTAAGGGTCCAATGTACCTGGGGCTCAGTTTCTGGCATGGAAGTTTTAGTAGATAGCCACACCATTTGCCCCGGCCGGTAGGGAATGTGGGGGCGCATTTTGTGGTTAGCTTGGATGCATTACCTGCACACAGCTCTCTGTAGACATACAAGGGCCATTTCCCAGGCTTCTCTGTTCTGGCAATACCAATCGCCTAATGTGGGGATGTCCGAGGGTTACTCTGACATGGGCAACAATGGCAGTTGGTACCCCAGAATGCACTGAAACTGCATGAGACCAGATGCCTTATGTAACAGAGTATTTTGCGTGTACTCGCCCTACAGGATGAATTCACTTCAACACTGTTGTTCCCTACAGCAATAGGTTCTCAGGTAACAGCTCAGCTCCTGATTATAGTGTTCCACCTGACCATTAGTTTGTGGGTAATAACTGAGAGTAAGACTTTAATACTCAGCTTCCTGAACGAACCCCAGAACCTGGATGTAATCTGCACCCCTGGTCAGAAACAATATCCTCTGGGATACTGAAGCAGCAGAATACATGTTCAAACAGGACCGTGGCAGGTTACATTGCAGAGGGTAGTCCTTTTAGGGGATGAGTCTGCAGGCTTTCGAAAACCGATCCACTACTGCCACTAATGGAGGATCGGGGCTGTGGTGAATTTTTCTTTGATTAGTTCAAAATCTTGTTGGGCGGCCTCAGACCACTAAAGTTTCTTGGTTTTACATTAAGTAGGGAGGTGAGGGCGGCTGCAACAGTGCTATAACCCCAAATAAAACAACAGTAAATATTTGCAAACCCCAGAATTTGCTGGAGTTACTTGATGTTACATTTACATTTACATTATTTAGCAGACACCCTTATCCAGAGCGACTTACATTTTTTATCCAACTGAGCAATTGGTGGTCAAGGGCCTTGCTTAAGGGCCCAGCAGTGGCAGCTTGGTGGACGTAGTAATCGAAGGTTGTGAGTTCGATTACTACGTCCACCAAGCTGCCACTGCTGGGCCCTTGAGCAAGGCCCTTGAGCAAGACCATTAGGCTACCACATCCCCCTTGATGTTAGTGGGTGTAGGCAAATTATGACTGCACTCAATTTGCTAGCATCCATTTGTACCCCTTGGTAGCTTGTAACGTATCCCAGAAACGAAATTGACTGTTTTTAAAATACATTTTCTGTGTTCCTGCAGTCTTTGGAGCACCTGTCGAACGTGAGCCAGGTGAGTACTGTAGTTGTTGGAGTAAATCAGGATATCGTCAATGTAAACGATGAAACTGATCGATGAGGTCCTGGAAAATTTCATTGATGAAAGATTGGAAAACTGCTGGTGTGCCAGCAGGGTGTTTGAACACGTTGTGGATTGATTGTGTAAAATATTCGTAAGAATCTCACTCACTCATTTTCTACCGCTTATCCGAACTACCTCGGGTCACGGGGAGCCTGTGTCTATCTCAGGCGTCATCGGGCATCAAGGCAGGATACACCCTGGATGGAGTGCCAACCCATCGCAGGGTACACACACACACACACTCTCATTCACTCACACACTACGGACAATTTTCCAGAGATGCCAATCAACCTACCATGCATGTCTTTGGACCGGGGAGGAAACCAGAGTACCCGGAGGAAACCCCCGAGGCACGGGGAGAACATGCAAACTACACACACAAGGTGGAGGCGGGACTCGAAATCCCAACCCTGGAGGTGTGATGCGAACGTGCTAACCACTAAGCCACCGTGACCCCCTTCGTAAGAATCTTTTACTAGCAAATCCTTATCCCAAACAGCAGTTGCCCAGTCCAATGCCTTTTCATTGATCGGTGATAGGAGAAACGTGCATTTGGTGGATTCCAGCGGTAAGTGTACGGTTGATGAAGAAAAAATACCTTGCACTGTCGCAAGAAGGCAATCAGCGAAAACAAGCAAATCCAAAGGGCAAAGAGAGAAATGTGAAACAGTAAACGGAAACAAACAATGATACACAGAAAAGCAGTCATAAGTAATAAAGGCTTGGTAATGCAGTGGACTGACAATACATCTCAGGGAACATACCTTAGATGTCGTGTATAAAGACTCGTATGTGAACTGGAACAATACCATGAAGGTCAATACTCGGTTGAAAGCTCCCTCCGGTCTTTAGGTGAGGGGTTTGCAGGTGTTGTTGTAAGAGTGTGTTTGTATGTGTTTATTTTAGACTATTCTCATTAGTAATGAGTTAGTAATTAAAAGTGTCTAAATGTTTGTAAAAGGAAAAAAGTCAATAGGCCTTAATTTCTGTTCTTTCAGGCCTCATTGGGTGAAGTTGAGGAGAAACACCAGAAGGCATTAGAGACCATCACTCAGCTGGAGCAGGAGAAATCTAACCTAACATACCAGGTGAAGACTCTACAAAACACAATGCAGGACATGGGGAACCAGCTCTTTTATACTCATATGCAGTGTGAAGAGCTAAAGAATGTAAGTTAGAAAAAAACCCTTTCATTAAGCAGCTCCTTTTAAGAGAAGTGCACAGTATGAAGACTTTTCATCTTTATACTGCATCCTGAAGCTCATTTAATGTGTGTGTTTTAGAAGTGTGAGAAAGAGCAGGAGGCTCAAAGGCTTCTGAATTTCGAGTACCAAGAGATGATGGAGACTCTGACAAACAGTGAAACTGTACTAAAGGTAAATATTCTTCTCATTATGCTACCACTGCTGTTGTGAACTTTGTGTGTGTGTGTGTTTGTGTGTGTTTGTTTTACATTTTAGACAATTCTCATAAGTAATGAGTCAGTAATTAAAAGTGTCTGAATGTGTGTAAAAGGGAAATAAAGTCAATAAGACTTAATTGATGTTCTTTCAGGCCTCATTGGCTGAAGCTGAGAAGAAACACCAGAAGGCTGAGAAGAAACACCAGAAGGCTGTGAAGACCATCACACAGCTTAGGAAGGAAAAATTTAACCTGAGAGACCAGATGAAGACTCTCCGAAACACAATGCAGTACATGGGGAACCAGCTCTTTTATACTCATTTGCAGTGTGATGAGCTAAAGAAAGTAAGTGAGAAAAAACCTTTTCATTAAGCAGCTCCTTTTAATAGAAGTGGACTGTATGAAGACTTTTCGTCTTTATACTGCATGCTGAGGCTCATTCAATGTGTGTTTTAGAAGTGTGAGCGAGTGCAGAAGGCTAATAGACTTCTGAAGTCTAAGTACCAAGGGATGATGGAGACTCTGACAAACAGTGAAACTCTACTGAAGGTAAATATTCTTTTCATTATGCTACCACTGCTGTTGTGAATTCTGTGTTTCTGTGTGTGTGTGTGTGTGTGTGTGTGTGTGTGTGTGTGTGTGTGTGTTTGTT
Organism: Tachysurus vachellii; assembly: GCF_030014155.1. NCBI lineage: Eukaryota > Metazoa > Chordata > Actinopteri > Siluriformes > Bagridae > Tachysurus > Tachysurus vachellii. Next base: position 42,525,729 of record NC_083460.1, read on the forward strand.
TTACATTTTAGATTATTAATGAGTAATGAGTCAGTAATTAAAAGTGTCTGAATGTGTGTAAAAGGGAAATAAAGTCAATAAGACTTAATTGATGTTCTTTCAGGCCTCGTTGGCTGAAGCTGAGGAGAAACACCAGAAGGCTGAGGAGAAACACCAGAAGGCTGTGGAGACCATCAATCAGTTGAAGCAGGCTAAGTCTAACCTGACTGACCAGGTGAAGTCACTGCAGGACACAGTGAAGGATGGTGAAAACCAGCTCTGTGATACTCAATTACAGTGTGATGAGCTAAAGAATGTAAATGAGAAGAAACCCTTTCATTAAGCAGCTCCTTTTAATAGAAGTGGACTGTATGAAGATTTTTCATGTTTAATGTGTGTTTTAGGAGTGTGAGCAAGAGCAGGAAGCTCACAGGCTTATGAAGTCTGAATACCAAGAGATGATGGAGACTCTGACAAAAAGTGAAAAGTTACTGAAGGTAAATTTTCTTGTCATGAAAATATGAGGGGGTCACGGTGGCTTAGTTGTTAGCACGTTCGCCTCACACCTCCAGGGTTGGGGGTTCGATTCCCACCTCCACCTTGTGTGTGTGTGGAGTTTGCATGTTCTCCCCGAGCCTCGGGGGTTTCCTCCGGGTACTCTGGTTTCCTCCCCCGGTCCAAAGACATGCATGGTAGGTTGATTGGCATCTCTGGAAAATTGTCCGTAGTGTGTGATTGTGTGAGTGAATGAGAGTGAGTGTGTGTGTGTGTGCCCTGTGATGGGTTGGCACTCCGTCCAGGGTGTATCCTGCCTTGATGCCCGATGACACCTGAGATAGGCACAGGCTCCCCGTGACCTGAGGTAGTTCGGATAAGCGGTAGAAGATGAATGAATGAATGAATGAATGAAAATATGACCGCTGTTGTGAACTCTGTGTTACATTTTAGACTATTTTTATAAGTAATGAGTCAGAATTTAAAAGTGTCTGAATTTGTGTATGAATATGGATGTTTTGAAGCTTCATACATTAACCAACAAACACACACACACACACACACACACACACACACCCCCCCCACACACACACCTTTTTACAGAAAACTGGCAAATCTCTTGGATCCAAGGAGATAGAAAGCAACGTGGCCCAAAGCGGATCCTCATCAGAATCAGCGTTATGAGCGTATGAGGGGTAACAATGTGGGGGGAAAAGTCAAGCTGGTCTTAATGTTAAAATTTCAATTGACCTAAGAAATTTGAATATGATTTAATTAAAATAATACAGACTTTCAAATTTCTCACCACCCGAAATCAAATAAAAATGATGGCGATGAAATTCAATTCAGTTCAAGTTTATTTGTGTAGCGCTTTTTACAATTGACATTGTCTCAAAGCAGCTTTACAGAACATAAACATAGAACAAAAGGTTAATATCAAGAATAATATAAAGATTAATATAATGCAAAATTCAAGATTAATATTAGATATATTTAAATGTGCATGTATTTATCCTCAATGAGCAAGTCTGAGGTGACTCAGGTGACTGTGGGGAGGAAAAACTCCCGTAGATGGTAAAGGAAGGAACCTTGAGAGGAACCAGACTCAAAGGGGAACCTCATCCTCATCTGGGTGACACTGGGGGTGTGATTATAAATATACAGTCTGATAAATGTTGTGTTGATGCAGAAGACCACATGGAGTTCACATCTCCTCTTAGTATTGCAGAGTCTAACTAGAGCTGGTAGATCTCTAGATGCCTCAGGATTCTCAGAGTCGGCCTCGTCTCAGTGGAGGTCCAAAATCTTCATCGCATGGAAGACGATCTGAGCTGGTACAATTTTTGGATGCCTTGGGATGAGTAGAATGAGAGAAGCAGTGGAGAGGAATTAACATATCTGCTGTTCATAATATTTGCAAGTCAGATGTGAGATTGCACATATTATGGGATGTATTATGTGTACGCCTGACTTATTACACTTATTACACGACCAGACTGTAACAGTTTCCACAAGTCATCAGACTCCTTAATAACTGAACTGAACTGTACTGAGCACAACACACACACATCAACTGTATGGACTACACAGACCTACACCAAATACACACACTTCCAATATACATCCATCAACCTGTTTACATGCTGTTTTTGCACATTTTTTGCTCTTTGCACATACTCTCTCAAATTTCAGTCATTTGCCGTTTTTCACAATAGTTTACATTATCTCAGGGACCTGCTGCTATAACACTAATGTGTTCATTCTAGTATTTCTGCACACACAGTATTGTTTTAACATACACTATCTACACTGGTCACTGCTGTTTCTGTGTATTGTCTTTTTTGTATTGTCTTGTATTTTTTTGTCTGCACTGTCTTTTGTCCTGCACTGTCTTGTCTGTCTTGTTTGTCTTGTCCTGCACTGTCTTGTCTGTCTTGTTTGACCAGTAGAGGGTGCACTTGGTTCTTCTGTACTTAAAAATAATTTGCATTTGAATAAACTCTTAAACCCTTTGCTATCAGGGTTCATTTTATAATACAGCCCAGGTATTTTTATTTCACTGTTTTTGTTTGTTTGCTTGCTTGTTTGATTGTTGTATTTGTAGCTGGGTTAATAAGACATAAGGGACATTATTTCATATGGATTTCATATGGGGCACATATTTGTGACGCATATTTCAGGAAACGGAGCTAAACCTTTCACGGTACAACACACAGTACTACAAAAACACATTTATATTACCATAGTATTACTTATTGAGTTCATTTATTGATAAAAATATCCCCTCGGCCAGTTGCCCCAGCAGGTTCCGCCATAATAGTTGCCTGGGTTACGTATGTATGTGTGGGGTGGAGCTATCAAAACAGGGGTGACACTCATTTGGGTTAGGGGTGTGTTTTTTGTTTCTATTACAAACTGAAAAAATTACACGATCATACACAGTATTCAGTGAAATGCTTTTTGTTACAATAAAAATAAAAGTAAATTCAATTACTTTTTAATTAATCTTTAAATACATACTTAAAAAGCATTTCGACAGTCCTGAATCCTAACCACTTATTAACTATTAACTACCACTGATTAGTTATTAAAGACTCCAGAAGAACACATTGCACCAATATGAAAATACATGAAATATGTTTATTGTGTATTAATTGATTAACTATTGCATTACCGAACTGTAGAGATGTTAAATGTTACTTTAATCAAAACACACTCTCTAAGTTTGGTTGGAGTTTATTCGCCTGATGAAAAAGAGGAAATGTTTAAGTGAGATTTCAATATGTGGCTGAATGTGTGTGCACGTGTGTGTACGTGTGTGTACGTGTGTGCTTGTATGTGTGTGCTTGTATGTGTGTGTTTGTATGTGTATATGTGTGTATGTGTGTGCTCTGTTTACCCATGAATCCTGGAACCGAGTCAGAGGCGTCTCAGCTTGTAGAACACACCGTGTTACTAAAATAAACTTTTATAAATACACCACTGCTTAATAAGCAGCATAGATACGACTCTCTCTTCTTCTCGCCTATTCCTCAGGAGCACTGAAGAAACCTTTTTTTACACTCTTATGTTTTATTTTTTAAAGCAACAATTAGCCCAAGAGACACACACGTACATTCTTTATTTTTCACACCTGAATTCTAAACTCTGATTGTTCAGAAGGTGTTCAGAAGTTTATTTACCCTTGCTCTTGAACCAATTGCAGACCAGACTAGGGTCAGGATGTCTTTCAGTGTGAAATGCTGTGCATGCAACAGTATGTTAGAGAGTGGGTTTTATTACCTGTTCTCATTTATCCTGATAACTCTGGCTACAGTGTAAAGGACCGTCTGCCCAGCCTCCCTGAAGCTCAAACCATGGTTGACCACATAGTGAACCATAGTATCCTTGATCTCATCTCTGATTGTTCTTCTTTTTGTGCTTCCTCGTACTCCTCCCCAACAAAAGCTCAGCTGGAGTGTGAACTTTCTGCACATACAGAAAGATTAGCTCTTTTACTCTTTGAGTTGCTGGTAACTGTTCCACTTCTATTATGCATCACTGTTCTTCAGCAAGACACCATCAGTAGTGAAGAGGCTCATCCTGTTGATACCTACCAAATGACATCATCGAAGATTGTCATTGATGTGATTTCATTCATATCACCACATTAGTCATTGTATTTTTCTACACTTTTTTTTCTCCTTGAACAGCATTCTATATATCTCATTTTATTGTACAGGAAATTCTATTTAGTTTTAATACTATATTTGACTCCTTATTTAATCTGGTTCTATTATATTAGAACACAGACTGTCATAAAACCACCTCTGGCAGAGCTTCAACCAGATCCCGAAAGGAGGCTGGAGACATTGAGTCCGAATGGACCATGTTCTCCACCTCCATTGTCGACGCGGCCGCTCGGAGCTGTGGCCGTAAGGTCTCCGGTGCCTGTTGTGGCGGCAATCCCCGAACCCGGTGGTGGACCCCGGAAGTAAGGGATGCCGTCAAGCTGAAGAAGGAGTCCTATCGAGCCTGGTTCGGGGGACTCGGGGGACTCCGGAGGCAGCTGATAGGTACCGGAGGGCCAAGCAAGCTTCAGCCCGGGTGGTTGCAGAGGCAAAAACCCAGGTCTGGGAGGAGTTCGGTGAGGCCATGGAAAAGGACTATTGGTTGGCTTCGAAGAAATTCTGGCAAACCGTCCGGCGCTTCAGGAGGGGGAAACAGTGCCCTGCACACACTGTTTACAATGGGAGTGGGAATCTGCTGACTTCGACTGGGGACATCCTTGGACGGTGGAAGGAGTACTTCGAGGATCTCCTCAACCCCACCGACATGTCTTCCACTGAGGAAGCAGAGGCTGAGGGCTCAGTTGTGGACTCAACGATCCCCCAAGCTGAGGTCATTGAGGTAGTTGAGAAGCTACTCAGTGGCAAGGCACCAGGGGTGGATGAGATCCGCCCTGAGTACCTCAAGTCTCTGGATGTTGTGGGGCTGTCTTGGCTGACACGCCTCTGCAACATCGCGTGGCGGCTGGGGACAGTGCCTCTGGACTGGCAGACTGGGGTGGTGGTCCCTCTGTTTAAGAAGGGGGACCGGAGGGTGTGTTCCAACTATAGGGGGATAACACTCCTCAGCCTCCCCGGAAAAGTCTATGCCAGGGTACTGGAGAGGAGAATTCGGCCGATAGTCGAACCTCGGATTCAGGAGGAACAATGCGGTTTTCGTCCTGGTCATGGAACACTAGACCATCTCTATACCCTCGCCAGAGTTCATGGGAGTTTGTCCAACCAGTCCGCATGTGCTTCGTGGATCTGGAGAAGGCATTTGACTGTGTCTTTTGTGGCAACCTGTGGGGGGTGCTCTGGGAGTATGGGGTCCGGGGCCCTCTGCTAAGGGCTGTCCGGTCCCTATATGACCGGAGCAGGAGTTTGGTTCGCTTTGCCGGCAGTAAGTCAGACTTGTTCTCGGTGCATGTTGGACTCCAGCAGAGCTGCCCTTTGTCACCGGTCCTGTTCATTATTTATATGGACAGGATTTCTAGGCGCAGTCTCTGCTTTTTGCAGATGATATTGTCCTGTTGGCTTCATCAAATCAGGACCTTCAGCATGCACTGGGACGGCTTGCAGCCGAGTGTGAAGCGGTCGGGGACGAGAATCAGCACCTCAAAGTCTGAGGCCATGGTTCTCAGCCGGAAAAGGGTGGCTTGTCCCCTTCAGGTTGGTGGAGAGCTCCTGCCTCAAGTGGAGGAGTTTAGGTATCTTGGGGTCTTGTTTACGAGTGAGGGAAGGACGGAGCGGGAGATGGACAGGCGGATCGGTATATCCTCTGCAGTGATGTGGTCAATATACTGGTCTGTTGTGGTGAAGAAAGAGCTGAGCTGCAAGGCGAAGGTTAGTTTGAAACCCTTGTACAGCTTCCGTCATAATCATCATCATCACCCCATGAACAATGTTTGCATGCTGTTTTGCACACTTTTTTGCTCTTTTGCACAAACTGTCCAACATTTCAGTCCTTTTGCACATACTATACACTATCTCAGTCATCTTGCACATACTATACACTATCTCAGTCATCTTGCACATACAGTACTATACAATATTTCAGTTGTTTGCTGTTTTTGCACAATTCTATACATTATCTCAAGGACCTGCTGCTAAGGACCTGCTCGGTTGGTGCTGTTTCTGTTTACTGTTTATTGTCTTTTGTGTATTGTACTTTTTGTATTGTTTTGTAACTTTTTGTCCGCATTGTCTTTTGTCCTGCACTGTCTTTTGTCCTGCACTGTCTTGCCTGTCTTGTTTGTCTTGTCCTGCACTGTTTGCACCAGGTTGCAAAGTTGCACTTTATGTGGCTAGGACTACTTGCAAGCACCCTGATCCTGGAGAAACGTTGTCTCATTTCACTGTGTACTGCAACAGACATATATGGCTGAAATGACAATAAAAGCTTCTTGACTTGACTTGACTTGATATATATTCAATGTCTAAGCTATGTTCACATCTTCAGTAGGCTGCGTTACAGAGCCGTGTGTTTCTGCTTGCTATTCTGTTCATTACCATTTGTTTCTGTTTCCCATTTTACGTTTTTTGTCTTTGCCCATTTTTGGATTCGGTTGTTTATATTGATTTTCAGTGGCTCACCTGGCTTTCTCAGGTGAGCTTGACCCCTTGTCAAGGTAATTTCCAAGTATCTGTCATATTGCACTTTACTGATTCCTCCCGTTTTTTCAGTCTTAGTCGACTCTGGGTCTGCTGTTAACATCATCCACCACCGCCTGGCCCAAGACCCCAAGACCAACACCACATCACACCAGTCTCATCATTCATAAAATGCTCCCTCTCACCCTGCAAATTCGGCTCTTCCATATGAAAAAAATCACTCTGTATCTCACTTTCTCACCAGTCATTCAGATCATCTTAGGCTTTCCCTGGTTACGGGACCATAAACCTCAGATATCTTGATCGGATAAAGAAATCACCTGCTGGTCAACCCAAGATATCTTTGGCTGATATCTCTGTTATTGTGTGGAAAGCCTGAATGCTAAGAGTCTGATATCAGTGCCCTCTGAGAATCAGTCAACAAAACTTCCACCCATCACAATGGGAACTGCAGCATTGACCTGTTACCCAACACTCTTCCTCCCAAGAGCCAATTTATCCATTATCAGTTCCAGAAATGAGAAAAATGGAGGAATATATTGAGGGGACACAAGCAGCAGGCTTCAGTCGTCCTTTCACATTACCTGCTGCCGCTCGCATTTTCTTTGTGGAAAAGAAAGATGAAAGAATACAATACTGTATAGACTATAGTGGGGAAGTAGGGGGCCACTATGAATATTTGGTAATATCATAAATTTCATAAAAATCTAGATTAAACAATTTTTTTTCATCCTGGACAGAAACAAAGAGACTGCGTCTGAGTCCTAAACACTAAATGGAAGGATGTTCCATAACTGTAGGGCTCTGTAAGAAGCTCAGTCTGAGCCTCGTTCAGGAGGGGCCAGTTGGAGTACCTGGTCGACTGGGAGGTGTAAGGCCCAGAAGAATGGGTAAGCGCTAAGGACATTCTTGACCCTTCTACTACCTACAGTTTAACTCCACACACCCTGATAGACCAGGCAATTGACCTAGGGGTTGAACCAGGGGAACACCTATGCCCCTTTTCCACCGAGGCAGTTTGAGTGCTGGTTCGGAGCCAGAGCCTAATTTGGAACCAGTTCTTTCTTTTTTGACACCCAAAGCACCGGCTGTGAACCAGGAAAAGTGGTTCTTAAGTAGCACCAAAACGTTGCTTGTCTAGATTTAAGAACCACTTGCGTCAGGGGATGGGGGAGGGGCTGGGGGCGGGCTACTGTTAGCACCTTTGTTAATGTACCTTAAGTATACTAATGTTTAATACACTTTTACTTTACCGCGATATTATCAGCACACATGATAGTAGGTAGCTACATGTTAAGGCAAAATTTTTTCTGTGTTAATGATAAAATAACGTTATGTACTTTCTCAATTACAACCTCCGTTTATACAAATTACATGGAGCTGCACGTACACGTTGGATTCGCCGCGTTTGGATGCCAATGTAGGTTCACAAAGCCATGAGCATTAACAGTAAAGCAACATTGTTGATGTGTTTGTGTTTGCCGCTGCTACACTAACGTTGCTGGGAAACGTGACACGTATACAGTGACGTCAGACTCGGCTCTGTAATGGCTCTCTAGCCGATGGAAATGCAAACTGGTTCTTAGAAGGATCGCCAGTGGAACCAACTTCGAACCAGCACCAGCACTCGGTCTCTCGCTCTGAACCAGCACTCAGTTCTTTCTGGTGGAAAAGGGGGCCTAGTGGCGGTTAAACCTGCAAACCCCACAGACCCACTGGAGGGAGCCCTCACCCCAGTATTGATCTTCCCGGTAGAGTTCTGGTTCACATCCAGTTATTTAGGTTCGGTTTGTTTACACTGATTAGCTTTCTGGATTGTGTCCTGTGCCTGTTTTTCTGTCCTTTATAATGTGTGGATCATTGTCTGACGTATATGAGCTGCCTCACTGTGCATCCATGCACTGCTTAAAGCAGAGTCCAAACTTGTCAGCAATGAAGAAACAAATGCAGTATGAGATTCGGCTATCCGTGAAACAAAATTACAGCTTGACAACAGTACATCAGTGGGGACCCGTGCTTCCCGTCCATGGGTCAGGAAGTATGGTGTGAAATGAGTCCTGGTGCATTGTGTTGTAAGCAAAAGCTACATAAGCTTCACATAATCATCCCATTCCCCACTATTGGTCAAAAGAGTCTAAGCCAGTTGATCAATCAGAGTCCTTTTAAAACGCTCAACCATACTGTCTGACTTTGGATGGTAAGGAGTGGTACAGGACTTTTTAATGTGCAGCATACGACAGAGGCTCTGAATCACCTCCGTCTCAAACTGATGGCCCTAATCTGAATGTAAAGTCTCTGGAATGGCACGAACCAACACAGAGTCCTCGAACAGACAACGCGCAACTGTTTGAACCGACTGATTATGGAAATTGACGAATTTGGTACAGTAGTCCTCTACAACAGCACATACCTATTGCCCCTGGTGGTCACAGACAGCTCCAAAATGTCCATAGCAACTCCCTCAAATGGACAACTAGTCTGCGACCCACCCATAGGTGCACGGTGGACAGGAAAAGGACCATGACGAGTCTGACATACCTTGCACTGTTCGCACCATGCTTTGATGTCTCTGTACATGGAAGGCCATTAATAACCGTTCCTACACACTTGGTTGATCTGACCTCACCACATTCACTCCCAACAGATTTTGCAATCACATAGCACCTTAGCCTGTATAAACGCCTTAGGAAAGGGCAGGTGCTACTGTGCCCCCTGTACTTTAGTTTTTGTTTGTAGATGTATAAAATGTATGTATAAAAGATGCATGTATAAAACAAAGCAGTATTAGGGAAGTGCGTATTGGTTTTACTTCTTTTTCTTTAGTTTAGTCTTGGTTTTACTTAACTTCTTTAGTCTAGCCCCATGCTTTGTCATGAAAATTATGTATTATTGTAAATATGTGTGTTTCATGTTATAAAGAACAGTAAATGAAACAAGCACCAAGTATTGTTTCAGACTATTTTTTTGTTATTGGTTTACTGTTATTATTATTGTACTGATATTATTGCAGATGTGATTGTAAAAACTGTCAGTTCTGTGTGTGTGTGTGGGTGTGTGTTGCTCTTTATGTTTCCTGTTACTCTCAGCAATGTGTTGAAATGTGATCTAACACCATCAGTCTCTCTCACACACACACACACACACACACACGATGGTTTGTAGATTACAGAAGAAGAAAACCCAGAGGTTTTTTATATCGGGTCTACTCTGTGACTGTTCCGGTTTGTCATGTGTAACACAGGTGTGTCGTCTTTAGACACGGTTTCGCAGAAATGTATTTAAATAATGGACCAATATCCAGGTTCGTAGGGAGCACAGGGTTAACAAACAAAACGAAAGAAACACCCATCACAACCTCAAGAAAATTAATACTAATATGTATTAGTTGAACACTCAAAGAAACAGAAGAATAGCACAATATACAATAAACATGTATCAAGGGAAATAAAATAAAAATAAATAAAATGTTTAAATAAATGAAAACCTTGGATATAGCAGTACCTTAAATGCAATGTGTTCTGTGTTTGTGTAATGAATCTGTCTGTGTTTCTGTCCTGTTTCTGTCTGCTGTCTTTCTCGGTTGTTAATTGTTTGCTCCGCCCACTCTTTGGTTTCCATGGACATTAATTGAACTCATTCATTCCCTCAGGTGTGTTGTCTTTGTCTCTGATTGTCTCCGCTTTGTCATTGGTTCCTGTCAGCTATATATACTCTGTTTGTTCACTTCCCTGGTGTTGGTCGTTATTGTATGTTGGTGTTAATGTTCCCGTCTCCTGTGTGCTCTGTATTCTGCTCTGTTTTGCCTGCCTGTTTGTTTGTCTTGGTTTAGTAAAAGTCTAAAACTGCACTTGGATCCTCATTCGCCTTTGTCCAACATCGTGACAGTTTGAATGAACCTAATTTATGACTAACTTGTACCTAATTATATATACATATATTTATTACATACTATTTTTTCCTAGCTAATCCTGACATGACTTGTTATGATTTCTACAGTGTCACAATGACTGAAATTGAAATTAAAAGGCACTTGCTCGTTGGGGTTAAATACATATACATACATACATACATACATACATACACACTGTGAACTATATATATATATCTTGAATTTTTATTATATTAATTCTTTATACTACTCCTTATGTTTATCTTTTGTTCTATGTTTATGTTCTGTAAAGCTGCTTTTGTAGCAGCCCTTGGCATCTGTGGACATATCCTCAAGCATTTCAATATGGACTGCTCGAGAGTACAAGCATGTAAAGATAAGTCCATATCTCTTGTGCTCTTTGCGACCCTTCTTAACAACAAAGGGGCCGAAGCAATCCATTCCACAAAATGTGAAGGGGGCTGAGGCCTCACAGCGTTCTACAGGAAGTTCAGACATTCTTTGCTCTTCAGCCGGTCTTCTTAATTTCCGACACCACACACATTTGTGGATCAGCTTGGCAACTGATTTGCTTCCACCGATGGTCCAAAATCCGTTAGCTCTGAGTTCCATTAGGGTTTGAGTTCGTCCCTGATGATGGATTTGGTTATGATAGTGAGATAGAATCAACTTAGTAATATGGCTGTCTTTAGGCAGAATAATGGGATGCTTTAATTCTTGACTGAGAGTTGACCCTTTCAATCTTCCCCCAACACGAAGCAGTCCTTCATTCAGAATGGGATCAAGGCGGAAAAGAGGGCTAGACCTTGGAAGAGTTGCCTCCTTAAGGTCACCTTTAAGAATATTTAGTTCTTTAGGGAAGGCCTGTTGCTGGATGAGATTAATTATCACTTTAGCAGCTCTCTTGCGTTCCTCGACAGTGACAAATTCACTGTGCTGTTTTAGTTTGGATCCTAGTCTCTTGATTCTTGCAACAACTTTAACAACTGTTGTCCACATGGAGAAACGACTCAAGCGGCTTAGAATATCTTCAACCGCACTGACCTGACTTACAAATACTCGAATTGACTTAACCTCTGGATCTCCAACAAGTAGCTCGGTAGAGGGCTTAGGTGGTGGGAGCGCCTCTTGTTCCCATAGAAACTTAGGCCCTGATAACCAACTAACTGAAGAGATCTCTCCGGCCTCAAGACCTCTTGAGGCATGGTCAGCTGGGTTTTGTGCCGTGTCAACATAATGCCATTGACTTGGATCTGTACACTCTCTTATTAGCTGAACACGGTTTGCCACAAACACATTGAATCTCCGTGCTTCGTTGTTAATGTAAGCCAGCACGACCTGAGAGTCAGTCCAAAAGAATTCTTCATCAATTTTAATCTCTAGCTCTGCCTTCAGCATAACACTCATCTTGGCTGAGGTAACTGCAGCTGACAGTTCTAATCTTGGGATGCTTATGATTTTTAAAGGTGCAACCCTTGCCTTAGCCATAACAAGACAACAATGAATCTCGTCTTTGTCATTTTTATACCTTAAGTAGGAACATGAGCCATATCCTACATTACTAGCATCTGAAAAGTGGTGCAATTCCACTCTAACAATGTTACCAAAGTCATGAGGATGATAACACCTTGGTATAGCTATTTCCTTCAATCCTTGGAGTCCATTTTTCCACTGCTCCCACCGTAAGCGCATGCACTCAGGAATTGGATCGTCCCATTCAATGCCTCTAAGACACAGCTCCTGTAGTATGCGTTTTCCCATTAAAGTGAACGGAGCCACAAACCCAAGTGGATCAAACAGAGAAGCTATAACTGCTAGGAGGCCACGGCGAGTTGAAGGGTGGTCCTTTGTATTTAGGTTGAAAGTGAAGGTGTCACTTTCTATTAACCATTGAATGCCAAGCACGTGTCTGTCTGTTATCACGTCTAGGTGGAGATTAAAGGAATCGGTGGCTACTGCCCTTTCTGAGGGAGCTACACAAGAGAGGACGTCAATTTGATTTGAATTGAACTTGTGCAGATGTAGGCCTGCAACTTTGCACAATTGTTGTGTCTGGAGGATCAGGTCTTTAGCTTCCTGCACTGTTGGAACACTGGTCAATCCATCATCCACATAAAAGTTTTTCTTTACAAACTCTGAGGCTAAAGGGTAGTTAGCCTTGTGTTGTTGCGCTAAATACTTAAGGCCAAAGTTGGCACAGCCTGGGGAAGATGCAGCGCCAAAAAGGTGGACTGTCATCCTATACTCCTGAGGTTCAGTTTCCAACTGTCCGTCTTTCCACCAGAGAAATCTCAAGTAATTACGACCTTCAGGAGAGACATAGAACTGGTGGAACATCCTTTCAATGTCACATGTCACAGCTACTGCTTCCCTTCTAAAGCGACATAAGACTCCCACGAGTGAGTTGATAAGGTCTGGACCTGTCAGTAGGGTGTCGTTTAGAGAGATTCCACCGAACTTAGCTGAGCAATCAAAGACTACTCTTAACTTATCTGGCTTCCTTGGGTGGTACACTCCATGATGTGGGATGTACCAAACAGTGTCTCCTTCGGATGCTGGAGGTGCTTGCTCTGCATCACCCCCTTTGATTATTTCATCCATGAAAGTCATGTAATGGTCATAATACTGTCTGTTAGACTTTAACCTTTTCTTCAGGTGTTGCAGCCGAACAGTGGCTAGTCTTTTATTGTTCGGAAGTGAAGGTGGACCACTGCCTTTGAATGGAAGTGGCATCTCATAATGTCCGTTCTCCTTCCGTCTTATTTTGTCACTTAGGAGTTGTATGAAACAGATGTCCTCTTGTGAGGTGTACTTTTCCTCATAGCTCCTCTCATTGAAATCTGATTCTAAGATATTCAGCACATCAGCGGCAGCTGGCACAGGTATCTCTTTCACAGCAATTCGATGAACAAAACTCTGTCTTCCCTGTCTATCTAAGAGTCTATCTAAAAGTCCTCCAAGATGAAGGTTGAATCACTTTGGGTGTCGAGAAGAGCATATGTGAGGATTTCTTTCTGAGGCTCTGTTGTTGACGACACAAAAACAGGGACAATGCTAGAGGTGGCAGAAACGTTCCGTGTCAATACGCGAGTCATAACCTTGTGAGTTTCTTCACTTGCACCATGTCCTGAAGCTGTGGGATTTTTACTTGCAGTATGCTCAGGGTTTATGTTTCTCTCTATGTGTAGACAGTTTGGATGACGTTTACCACATGTGCTGCAGGTGTGGCGCCTTTTACAGTCTTTGGTTATGTGCCCTTTTCTTAGGCATCCAAAACAAAGATGTTGCTCATAAATGAAGGCCCTTTTCTAATCTGCAGTCTTTGCTGCAAAGGTTGGACATCTTGCAACGCCATGTGTTTCATCTTTACAACTTAAGCAAGGTGGCTTTAGCTTTTCAGGTGACACCGGAGTAGGATTTCTTATGTAAGTGCTTGTATTAAGTGCTTTGGCTCTCTTTGGCACCCTCTCATATGTGGGTTTGGTGTTAATTAGGAAAGGAGAGGCTACTGAATTACATACTACTCGAGCTTCCTTTTCCAGGAATCTTGTGAAGTCGGAAAAACTTGGGATATTCACCAAAACTATCTAATTTATCCACGACTATACGACTCCACCTGCGCACCACCCATTCAGGCAGTTTCTTAAGAAGCTTGTGATTTTCTTCACAATCATTCAAAATCGCCAATCCTTTAGCATAGGGTACAGCTGCAGCACATCCCTGAAGGAAATCAGCAAACTCTCTCAGCGCAATCGGGTCATTTGCTGCTATCTTTGGCCACTTCAGAAGTTTGTCTCTGAAAGCTCTTTGTACTATGAATGAACTTCCATACCGATCTTCAAGAACTGTCCAGGCACTCCTATATGCTTCCTCCGAGTTTTGGTAGAAGAATCCCTCTACTGCTTTGCGTGCTTCACCTGCAAGATAACTCTTAAGATAGAGCAATTTCTCATTATCGGGGAGTGCCTTATGGCCAATGAGGGCATTAAAGGATATCTTCCAATCCATAAACTCTAAAGGATCGCCAGTGAATTTTGTTGGCTCTGGGACTGGTAATCTGCTCAGAGTGAATGAGCTTGCAATTGCCTTGGCCAGATTGACCTCTTCCTGAGTTGCTGACATAGATGGTGATGTAGGACGTGGTAGGAATGGTATAGCTTGTGGGTCTAACGAAGATGGAGGTTGATAGGTTTGGTAATCAGACAGGAACTTAAGATTAGTTTCTCCCCCTTTAATGGCACCAAAATTATTGTATGCTCTTACACGAGCTGCTGCTACCTTTACTTCGACGTCTGCTTGTAGCTGCTGTAACTTAGTTTTTTCCTGCTCAAGTTTTGATTTTGTTTCAGCTTCACCTTTCTTGATCTCTGCTAGCATTCGTGTTTCTTTGAGTTTCCATTCACTCTCCAGTTGATCAACTCTTGCTTGTTGTGCATGTAGCAACTGCATAACCCTTGCTTGTTCTTGTTTGGCAGCCAGGTCTGCTTCAGCATCTGCATGTTTGTTGGAAGACCAGGAGGTTGCATTTGAGTGGTCTGATCTTAACTCTGAGATTACCGTTTCAGTATCTGTTTTCCCAAAGACAGACTCGTACTCATCCTTATTAAGTACCATTCTCACTCTCTCCTTTTCAAGTTGATCATTGAAAACTTCTTCTATGTTCTCTAATCTTTTACTGACAAGATCACAAACATCCGCAGTCAAAGTGACACATGCGTCCATTTTCTTAACAATGTTTGACGTAGTACTATGGTTGCGTTGAATGGCTTCGTAATGTTGTTTCACCGTGGCTTGTTTAGATCCTATGTCCCTTTGGCTTCCTTCAAGTTCTTCAGCTGAGCAGAGCACTTTCAATCTTGTTCTAATGTCCTTTGCTGTCTGCTTCCAAAGATCATAGGCTTTGTGAAATGCCTTTTCATTTTTGGCTGCATGCTGTTCATGCATCTCTTGGCCCTTCTCAGTTAAATTTCGTTCGCGAGAACTGGATCTGAGTTGTTTCCCTTCGGAAGAACTGTCTGATTGGTCAACACACAACATCTTGTTGCTCTGTACTTGCTTATATTATGAAGCATAAAATGTCTATGTCGGAACTCTAATTAAAAAGTGGTGACCTTAACGTATCCTTACAACTATATATTACCACTCACATCAGACATTTACACATCAGGAAAACGCAGAAGTAAGCAAGTAGGAACAACAGAAAATGTCAGAAATCAACACAGAAATAATGTAAAATCAGACAATTTGCTAAATTGGGTTTTAAACCTCATGAGCTGACAATGACCTTGACTTACAGTAACCTTTGTATACTCCGCTTTGCAGCTCCTATCAACATTAACATTTGCCCTCCGAAGTCTCTGCAGCTGAGTGACCAAAACGATAGCCTGGTGGACAACAGGTTGTATCCTCCTTGCTGAATGGCACTAGTACAGCGTAGTGGATGACTTTCACTGAACTGGCACGACGTGTAGCGACAACCTTTACTTTAGCCACGCGTAGCGACGAGTTTCACTGTAGCAGCCCTTGGCATCGATAAATGAACAGAGAGTCTCAATACGGGTGTAGATCATTTATTGGGACACGTCTTCAATTCACGAGTCGTACTCTTTAACATGAAGCATCCACCGTTCACCACCGCTCAACACCGTGAAACTTAAATTAAAGAAAGAAAAGTACACATATATTCAAAACATAAACAAATGACATACACCCATTAAATCATAAACTTCAAAGTGATAAACTTTAAGCTATCGTAGCCAGATTCACATTATAACAAAAAGAAAACATACCTCGCTCCGCTTTACCAAGGGTGCAAAACATTATCAACTCTGCTAAACTCTGACAATCCAGTACAATCCAGTGTTCAAAATAAAAACTTACAAAAAAAATATGTAATCCACGCTATTGCTCAGGACACATGCAGAGACAAACCAACAGCTAACCAAAAAAAAAAGGGGGGGCACATGCAGTGAACATGCTCAACATAATTAAATTCCTCCGTTCAATCTCGTCCCGAACAAAGGTTCCGCCTACACACACAACCCTGCACATGAACAACGGTTCAAACAAATGAAAACCAATGCCACTTACAGCTTTGAGACAATGTTAATTGTAAAAAGCGCTGAAAATAAACTTGAATTGAATTGAATTGAATTTGGTTCACTAACCCAAAAATTAACAAATTGTCAGTACTAAGACACAATATCCATGTGAAATACTCAGTCTCTAGAACAATTCTATTGTCCAACTAACATCTGTCCTCAGAGAGAACCAAAATAATTCCACATCAGTGTAAGCACACAAAAATAAATCCAAAAAGGATTTCACCAAGTTGACTGATGAACTGGAAGAAAAACTCAGCAATCACTATCAAAGCAATCTGATGTGTTTAATCAAAGTTTTACAACATTATATAATGACCATTTTTAAACATATTACTTATCTTACGTTACATTTATGACTTGTTTGCCCCGTTGTTCAACATAGCATGTTTCTCTCTCAATTACTACATTAATACTTTTGCTCCCACCTAGATGACGTCACCTGCTATACGCATCTTCATTTCACGTCTATTGGTTTTAGGCATACGTTGTCCTACATATTTAATTCTTTGTTCTTTTTAATTAAACTAATTAAACTTTAGGGGGCACGGTGGCTTAGTGGTTAGCACGTTCGCCTCACACCTCCAGGGTCGGGGTTCGATTCCCGCCTCCACCTTGTGTGTGTGGAGTTTGCATGTTCTCCCCGTGCCTCAGGGGTTTCCTCCGGGTGCTCCGGTTTCCTCCCCCGGTCCAAAGACATGCATGGTAGGTTGATTGGCATCTCTGGAAAAATTGTCCCTAGTGTGTGATTGCGTGAGTGAATGAGTGTGCGCGTGTGCCCTGCGATGGGTTGGCACTCCGTCTAGGGTGTATCCTGCCTTGATGCCCGATGACGCCTGAGATAGGCACAGGCTCCCCGTGACCCGAGGTAGTTCGGATAAGCGGTAGAAGATGAATGAATGAATGAATAATTAAACTTTATTTAAACTGTTTTCTCAAATTCTTTAATTTACCATTATTTATTTGATCATTGTTATTTGGTCCTTTTAACCTGGGCTATATACAGTATAAACATGCTGATGTGATGAAGTGTCAAGTGCTGTGTTTCAAAGCATCTTTTTTTCAGTCTTATGTTGACCTGAACTTTACCACACTAGGAAACAAACCTTAATTCAACTTTGCAGGTGTAAAATGTGCAACAACTCTGCAAACTACAAGAAAACCGCAATCTCTTGACTTCCTTTCTTCATTTCTTTTATTTTCACATCAAATGCAGCTGACAGTACGTGCAGGTCTTTACTGTATTGAGGACATCTCTACATGCTTTACAGTGATGGATCAGAAACACAACCAAAACTCACACATTTACTTTTATGTGTTTTGAAATCTCGATCCATGAAACAGAAACATGGTTCACTAGGACACAGATTTTGGATGTCATCAACCTAAAACTCTGTTGGGAGGAATTATAGAACAATATTTTTCAATAGGAAATCACTAATAGTAATAATCACTTAATAGTAAGCACTAGTTTAAATGTCTCAGGAAGAGGAAGGCCTTCATCCGTCGTTTGAAGGCACTCAGTGTTCTGACATCTAGGGGAAGTTCATTCCACCACCTTGAAGTCGTGGCCTAATGGTTAGAGAGTCTGACTCCTAACCCTAAGTTTGTGGGTTTGCGTCTTAGGCCGGCCACGACTGAGGTGCCCTTGAGCAAGGCAACTGCCCCCCCAACTGCTCCCTGGGCGCCGCAGCATAAATGGCTGCCCACTGCTCCAGGTGTGTGTTTACGGTGTGTGTGTGTTCACTGCTGTGTGTGTGCACTTTGGATGGGTTAAATGCAGAGAACAAATTCTGAGTATGGGTCACCGTACTTAGCCGTATGTCACGTCACTTATGCTTTCACTTGATGCCAGAACAATCAGAACAAGTCAATTTGGGCAGGAGCGTACGGTAAGAGGAGAGATGATTTATTCCACAACTCAACACAGATCGAGTAACTGCTGTGGCAGTCTGTACATTAATACCTGATTATTTGTTTTAAAGCTTTGTTAATTATTATTAAAAAATTATATATCAGTTCTTCAGTAAATTTGGAGTGTGCGAGAAGTGTGTGAGGAGTGAGTGAAGAATGTGAGGAGTGTGTGAACAGTGTGTGAACAGTGTGTGGTGGGTTTTAGGAGTAAAATATTTGAAAAGTGTTTTGTTAGTGAGGTTGCACAATGTCTTCTGAAGTGTTTAAGCCACATCCTCCCAAAGCTCTGTAACATAAAGAGGAGAGAGTGACGTACTGTACACAAACACACAGAAATACATACACACAGTGTGCTGTCATGCAAACCACACCCACTCCCAGCATGCACCAGAGAGAGGGGGGGGGAATAAAGGAGAGAGAGAGAGAGAGAGAGAGAGAGAGAGAGAGAGAGAGACACAACAATTGAATTCAATTTTCAATTCAAGTTTATTTGTGTAGCGCTTTTTACAATTGACGTCTCAGAGCAGCTTTACAGAACATATACATAGAACAGAAGGTTATTATAAAGAATAATATAAAGATTAATATAATACAAAATTCAAGATTAATATTAGATATATTTAAATGTGTTTGTATTTATCCCCAATGAACAAGTCTGAGGTGACTCAGGTGACTGTGGGGAGGAAAAACTCTCTTAGATGATAAAGGAAGAAACCTTGAGAGGAACCAGACTCAAAGGGGAACCTCATCCTCATCTGGGTGACACTGGGGTGTGATTATAAATATACAGTCTGATAAATGTTGTACTGATGAGGAGATTGTTGTCCTCAAAGACCACATGGAGTTCACATCTCCTCTTTAGTATCACAGAGTCTAACTGGAGCTGGTAGATCTCTAGATGTCTCAGGATCCTCACAGAGTCGGCCTCGTCTCAGTGGAGGTCCAAAATCTTCATGACACAGAAGACGATCGGAGCTGGTACAATTTTTGAATGCCTCAGGATGGGTAGAAAGAGAGAAGCAGTGAAAAGAAATTAACGTAGCTGCTGTTCATAATATTAGCAAGCACTAGATGATAATGTGCATTTGGTCAGATGTAATAGAGCACAATATTATGGGATGTATTATGTGTACGCCTGACTAAAGAGATGAGTTTTTAATCTACATTTAAACTGGGAAAGTGTGTCTGAGCCCCGAACACTATCAGGAAGACTATTCCAGAGTTTGGGAGCTAAATAAGAAAACGCTCTACCACCTTTAGTAGACTTAGATATTCTGGGAACTACCAGAAGTCCTGAGTTTTGTGATCTCAGAGAGCGTGAAGGATTGTAACGTGTTAGAAGACTAGTTAGATACATCGGAGCTAAACCATTAAGAGCCTTGTACGTAAGTAGCAGCAGTTTGTAATCAGTTCTAAACTTAACAGGTAGCCAGTGTAGAGATGATAAAATTGGGGTTATATGGTCATACTTTCTTGTCCTAGTGAGAACTCTGGCAGCTGCATTTTGGACTAACTGTAGACTATTTATTAAAGATGCAGGACAACCACCTAGTAATGCATTACAATAGTTCAGTCTAGAGGTCATGAAAGCATGAACTAGCTTCTCAGACAGGATGTTTCTCAGCTTGGCACACACACATTACTACACAAACACACACTAATCATTCTCTCTCTCTCTCTCTCTCTCTCTCTCTCTCTCTCTCTCTCTCTCTCTCTGGTGCATACTGGAAGTGGGTGTGGTTTGCGTGAGAGCGCGTGTAAGTGAGCGTTTGCTGAATTTGTTCATTTCTTTTTATTTTTTCCTACAATATTTTTTTCTTTGGCTTTTCTTTTCTATTTCCTATTACATTTGTGTTGACTAATAATGAGAGTTTAAAAGCTGTGCCTGTGTACTGTGAGTGTGTGAATGTGTGAGAGGCGGAATGGTTTCAAGTGTGTTTCAGATATAAATGCGTCAGTTGAGGATGTTGTTGCTGTAGGAGAAAAGGTTGGCCACGAAAATATCAAATTTGCCTCGCGAATGAATAAGGCGGTTTAGTAAACAGGTTAATTTTGAGTGGCATTTGGCTCAGGGAGACACATGTGACCATAACGCCACTCTCTACTAAAGCTACTACAGTCACTTTCTCTAACGTGCCCCCATTTATTGGTAATGATGTCATTGTAAAGGAACTGACCAGATTTGGTAAAACTGTTGGAGAGATGAAAATCATTCTGGTTGCAAAAGCACAATACTTAAACATGTCTTATCGTTTAGGAGACAGGTTTACATGTTTTTGAACTCTCCCACAAAAACACTAGATGTGTCCTTTTGGGTCGTCAATGGTGAAAATGCGTATATGGTGTATGCAAGCAAAGGGGTCACGGTGGCTTAGTGGTTAGCACGTTCGCCTCACACCTCCAGGGTTGGGGGTTCGATTCTCAGCGTTTACTAGATGACCTGGAAGCTGCTCTACCTGCCGCAGCAGAAGCATTTTGAAGGACAATCCTGTTGAGAGCATCAATGAAGTTTTAATGATCAATGAAGTTTCCTTTCCTGAGTTGTGGGTCTCCTTGAATAAGGAAGGCTGGCAAGTAAATGCAGAAAAATGACTCTCCATGGACATCCCGGAATTAAGAAGACTCGGTGATTTGAGTAGAAAAGCCGTCTACTGAGTCTGTGTCAAAGCAATTAACTATCAACGTCTTAAAGATGTAAGAAACAGTAGATGGACTTA
Organism: Tachysurus vachellii; assembly: GCF_030014155.1. NCBI lineage: Eukaryota > Metazoa > Chordata > Actinopteri > Siluriformes > Bagridae > Tachysurus > Tachysurus vachellii. The sequence goes on from NC_083460.1 coordinate 42,546,964, forward strand.
TAGCACCCCTTGAATTATAGCTCCACCCCGTGACTTAGACGAGTGCCAGAGTGAATTAGGCAATTAAAAGAGTACGTGGGCCAATGTGTGGGTTCGAGAAGAGCAGTGGTGAGAAACTGAAGGCAGACAGACAACATAAGGTGTGATCAACTTGACAAAAAGATTTATATAAAAGTTGTACATACTTTCCAAGATGGTATATTAACAATAAACAAATAAACAAATAAACAAATAAACAATAAACAGAAAACAAATACATCAGCAGATTTCAAAATCTAATCAAATTAAACCCAGATGTTATACTTGATTTTGGCCTAATTATAACGTAAGTCCTGATTTATAAAATCAGACCTCATTTAACTTCTGAATTGTTTAGAATTTTAATTTTCTAATCTATTTATTTGATCTCATTTTAAATGGTTAGAATATTTATACTTTTCCCAACACTTTTAGATTTTTCTGATTGTTTTAAATTTAAACCCTGGTAAATCGACAAAGGGAAAGAAACAGATGTAGTAGAAATTAGGAATCCGCAGAGATGGGGGACTCGTGTCATATGACTTGACTCGAGTCAGACTTAAGTCACAAATTTGAGACTTGAGACTTGCTTGACAAATTAAAAAAGACTCGACTTGACTTTGACTTGACATTCATGACTTGAGACTTACTTGTGACTTGCACGTGTGATTTACTTGCACGTGTGTGACTTACTTGCACGTGTGTGACTTACTTGCACGTGTGTGACTTACTTGCACGTGTGTGACTTACTTGCAGGTGTGTGACTTACTCCCACCTTGGACATCCGTCTTGAGGGGAAAAAAAGGTTGTCGGCTCACGTTGTCCTTTCAACACAGTTTTGTTCAGGAGGAAAGAAAAATGCAAATCAACTCAACGAATCTGCTGAAATCCGTTGTTGTAGTAATTCGCTGGCTGGCTCGCCATCACAGGACACGCGGTGGTTTCTGTTCTTAATGAAAACTCACTCAGTATCACCAGTGAAACAGAGGACTGTGAGGATTTTTTAACCAAACTTTCTGTCTAGTTCTGTCTCTGTCTATACTTATTAACTTCAGTTTCTCTTCTCGCAAACCATACATCAAAACCTACCAAGCTTCGCTCTTTTTTTCCTCTCTCTTCTTTTTCTTCTCTCTCCTTTTCCTTTCTCTTCCTTTCCTCTCTCTTCTTGTTTTCTCTCTTCTTTTCCTCTCTCTCCTTTTCCTCTCTCTTCCTTTCCTCTCTCTCCTTCTTCTCTCTCCTTTTCCTCTCTCTCCTTCTTCTCTCTTCTTTTCCTCTCTCTTCTTTTCCTCTCTCTCATTCTTCTCTCTCCTTTTCCTCTCTCCTTCTTCTCTCTTCTTTTCCTCTCTCTTCTTTTCCTCTCTCCTTCTTCGCTCTTCTTTTCCTCTCTCTTCTTTTCCTCTCTCTTCTTTTCCTCTCTCCTTCTTCTCTCCTTTTTCTCTCTCTCCTTCTTCTCTCTTCTTGTCCTCTCTCTCCTTTTCCTCTCTTCTTTTCCTCTCTCTCCTTCTTCTCTCTCCTTTTCCTCTCTCTCCTTTTCCTCTCTCTTCTTTTCCTCTCTCTTCTTCTTCTCTCTCCTTTTCCTCTCTCTCCTTCTTCTCTCTCCTTCTTCTCTCTTCTTGTCCTCTCTCTCCTTTTCCTCTCTCTTCTTGTCCTCTCTCTTCTTGTCCTCTCTCTCCTTCTTCTCTCTCCTTTTCCTCTCTCTTCTTTTCCTCTCTCTCCTTCTTCTCTCTCCTTTTCCTCTCTCTCCTTCTTCTCTCTCCTTTTCCTCTCTCTCCTTCTTCTCTCTTCTTGTCCTCTCTCTCCTTTTCCTCTCTCTCCTTTTCCTCTCTCTT
>NC_083460.1:42553810-42556310 GCF_030014155.1 Tachysurus vachellii
TTTTTCCATATTTTTCGAACCATGTTATGTTTTGTTCCTCTCTGTCTGAGTTTCAACATGTCTGAGTAGGGTTACTTCATGCTGGTGATTTTTAACATGCCTTTATCACCATGTGACTGGGGGACCACACAGGAGACCACAGGACAGCACACACTGACTTCCTTACTGACAGCCATTTTTCCCGTTCACCATCTGTGCCCATGACATCTGTTACTGACGCAGACAAAACTCAGCTAAACCTGATTATAAAACAGAATCTATGTGTCTTATACATGTACTTCTTTAAAAGCCTGCAGTTCAGCCTGTGAAAATAAACCACTTTTTTTTTTAAATCAGGTGTAACTCATCACATGAATGGGGAATAAAAAATTCCCCAAATAAAAGAATGGGGAAAATATAAATAAATATTTCAGACAAAAAGGAATGTGTGTAAAAGTCAAATGTAAATAAAAACCAGACATATGATTTATTTTAATATATATATATATAAGATCAAAACCAGGTCAGTGTGTCAGTGTCAGTATTTTGTATGTGAACCATACGGCATTTCAGAGTTCCTCTGAACTTTCTGTAAATGTTTTCAATTAATATCAGACTCTTATTTTCAGTCATATTTTATACTTTCACTATCACTCATTACGACTAAACTGTAGTGATTGAGTAAATTCTCCATCCGAACTGTTTCAGACACTCAAAAACTCAGATACTGAGATCGTCCGACACTGAGACACTCAGACACAGACGGTCAGACACCGAGACACTCTAACGCTGAGACACTGAGACTCTCAGACACTGAGACACTCAGAAACATAGAAAGTTAGACACAGACACTCATACACAGACACTCAGACACTCAGACATTTAAAAACTCCGACAATTAGAGACTCAGACACTTAGAGACTCAGACACTTAGAGACTCAGACACTTAGAGACTCAGACACTTAGAGACTCAGACACTGAGATAATTAGAGACTCAGACACTTAGAGACTCAGACACTGAGATAGAGACTCAGACACTTAGAGACTCAGACACTTAGAGACTCAGACACTGAGATAATTAGAGACTCAGACACTGAGATAGAGACTCAGACACTTAGAGACTCAGACACTTAGAGACTCAGATGCTGAGATAATTAGAGACTCAGACACTTAGAGACTCAGACACTGAGATAATTAGGCACTCAGACACTTAGAGACTCAGACAATTAGAGACTCAGACACTTAGAGACTCCGACAATTAGAGAGTCAGACTCTTAGAGACTCAGACAATTAGAGACTCAGACACTTAGAGACTCCGACAATTAGAGAGTCAGACACTTAGAGACTCAGACACTGAGACAATTAGAGACTCAGACACAGATGCCCCTTTTCCACCGAGGCAGTTTGAGTGCTGGTTCAGAGCCTAATTTAGAACCAGTTCTTTATTTTTCGACAGCCAAAGCACCGGCTCTGAACCAGGAAAAGTGGTTCTTAAGTAGCACCAAAACGTTGCTGGTCTAGACTTAAGAACCGCTTGTGTCAGGGGCTGTGGGCGGGGCTGTGGGCGGGGCTACTGTTAGTGCATTGATAATGTACCTTAAGTATACTAATGTTTAATACACTTTTACTTTACCGCAATATGATACATTATCAGCACACATGATAGTAAGTAGCTACATGCTAAGGCTAACTTTTTTCTGTGTTAATGATAAAATAACGTTATGTACTTTCTCCATCACAACCTCCGTTTATACAGATTACATGGAGCTGCACGTACACGTTGGATTCGCCGCGTTTGGGTGTTAATGTAGGTTCACAAAGAGCATTAACAGTAAAGTAACATCCACCATTGTTGATGTGTTTGTGTTTGTCGCTGCTGCGCTAACGTTGCTGTGTAATGTGACACGTGTACAGTGACGTCAGACTCGGCTCTGTGATGTCTCTCTAGCCGGTGGAAAAGCAAGGTTCTTAGAAGGTTCGCCAGTGGAACCAAATTTGAACCAGCACCAGTGCTAGCTCTGAACCAGCACCCGGTTCTTTTTGGTGGAAAAGAGGCATTAGAGACTCAGACAATTAGAGACTCAGACACTCAGACAATTAGAGACTCAGACACTCAGGCACTTAGAGACTCAGACACTCAGAGACTGTCGAAACTGTAAACCCACAGGTTTTTTCCGCCGATAAGACAAAAAGAAACGCATCAAACAACCTCAGGTTTCTGTAGCTACTGTCGTGTTTCAGACATCTGCTTCTCTTTTTCAGTGAGAAATGAAACTCCTAGACAGATGAGTCCATGCTTCGTTACCCCTTATTGCTTTATTGTACAATGAATGATACAGTTCTCTAAAGCATAGAGACTGTATTTTTCTGTTTCTCTTACAGGAAGCAAACTTACTACTGTGTGTGTGTGTGTGTGTGTGTGTGTGTGTGTGTGTGTTCATTCTGCATCTTTATTGTGATTCAAGTGCAAATTTTATTTCAATGATTTATTGGTATTGTGGAGGATCACGTCTTTCACACA
>NC_083460.1:42558810-42576310 GCF_030014155.1 Tachysurus vachellii
TCGATCAGGTGAGTGTGTGTGTGTGTGTGTGTGTGTGTGTGTTTTGTACCCGTTTTCAGGTATTTAACAAAGTGGAAGTGTGTGTGTGTGTGTGTGTTTTGTACCCGTTTTCAGGTATTTAACAAAGTGGATGTGTGTATGTGTGTCTGTGTGTGGCAAGGAACTGCGAGACCGGTGTTTCAGTTAATTAAAGCTTCAGGCAGGACACACAGAGAGAGAGAGCGAGAGAGAGAGAGAGAGACAGACAGAACGAAAGAGAGAGAGAGAGAGAGAGAGAGAAACACACCTTTAGACGGTTTACACAGATGATCAGATCTCATACACATTTATAGACATTATTATTATTATTATTATTATTATTATTATTATTATTATTATTATTATAACCGTGTTACAGGTTAGTGACAGAGCGAGAGAGACACACACACACAGAGAGAGAGACACAAACACACACACACACACACACACACAGAGAGACTTTACACCATCATGTTGGCTTTATTTAATGTGTATAATATTAAACAGATGAATAATAAACAGTGATGAACAATGTGCTCATCACTGAGCTCTCAGACCTGCTGCACCTTTTATAGTTTATTCATCTTGTGTTGGATGTGTTTACAGCGTGCGGATGTACAGTAAAGTGTCACAAAAGCACGCTTTATTTTTCAGTCAGCGGATCTGAGATCGTTGTTGTGTCTGTGTTTAGATCCACTGTAGAGCCAAGAGAAAAGATATCGTGTCATAATAATCTACATTACAGTGTGTTGTGTTGTGTGTTCTGTTTGTATTGTGTGTTTTCCTTTCTGTTCTGCTTAATCATGATGTTTAGGTAGTAAACTTCTAAACTTCATATCCTACAGATTATATGATGCTACAGTTTTTTATAGTTTGTTAGCAAAATAAATATTGTGACAGAAAACGCCTTTATAAACAAACCTTCATGCATAATGTTCTTTATTATGTTGTACATGTGTGCTGTACATGATCGTATCCAGGTTCTACATCTGCGTGTTTTGTGTATGTGCATCTGTATTTATCAGAGTCGTCACTTCTGTGCAAAAAAAAAAAAGACATTTAAAATTAAACAAACAAATAAAGGCTCATTATAATACACCTCTTCCTTACTCACTGCTTCACTGCAAATGTCTAGAATATTTTATAACAATGCGGTGTCTTATCTGTGTTTGCATTTTTCCATGCAGACCTGGCAACCTTGATGTAAAAGCAGAAATATACACGTTGGGCTTCATTTTATTTAAACGTTAATATGTTTGAAAGACTATAGAAGCTGTAGAGATGTGTGTGCAAGCTGAAGCTCTGACAACACAAACAGCACCTCACACTCTTTTGTTACTTTCCCAAGGACACATGGAAGCACACTATGACACTGTTTGTCTGATTATCTGTAGAAAAAATATTATGAGAGTGTTGAGATTTTACAGGAGAGAGAGAGAGAGAGAGAGAGAGAGAGAGAGAATGGAATTTGAACAAAGTCTTTGTGTCTGTAGAAATGAGATTGAGATAGAATTTCAGCCAAGCACTTATCAGACTTTTAAAGCCAAACATAATAGTCGTTTTATTTCTTCAGCGTGCCTTTGGGAATAAATTTCACCTCCTCTTAAATCCCCAGAATGTGTGTTTGGAGATGTTTGAGGAAATTGGAGTGCAGGTGGAGGATCTGCAGGAACATTTTAAATCCAATGCTATAAGCAAATCAAAGAGAACCTGCCCATCCCCAGTATATCCGTGTTGTTTTTTTGTGTGTGTGTGTGTGTTTGTGGGGGGGGACCTTACTTCGGCTGGCGTACACATCACCCCAGCAACCTTCACAACCCTTAATCAATACGCCTCAATAGAAAGGAATGCATGTGTGTGAACGCATACTGTGTGGCTGCCCGTGTGGTTCACTGGTTCACCAAACCAGAATCTGAGCGAGAACCACATGTTCTACTGAACACACAAAGCCCCAGAAGACATTTTGCTGGTCAGAACAACAGTAGAGCAAACAAGCAACTATTTAATCCCACTTATAGGAATGTAAACCTAGCTGTGTCTGATATTAAAGGGTTAAACCGACTAACAAAGTGGATGTTGTCCTGATCCTATAGATGAACTCGATCCTGTATGTTAATGTCATCCGGACATTCAGAGCCATGTGAGGAATTAATGAGCTCCTAGACAAAGAGTTAGGAGTCAGTGTGCTCGCTCTAATGTAACAGGAACTAACCAGACGAACGCACAGACGTTACATCAGATGTAACAATAAACAGATAAAATGTCCTGAACTTGTTGTTCTTTAATAAAACTTGTATTGCTGGTAGACTGCAGTGGAATAAGAGAAATAAAACACTTGTTATTGGAAAATAATCGACTTGGTGCTAACAGTAAGGCCACTTCTCTCATACACAGACATCCACACACACAGACACACACACACACGCACACACACATAATCGTCTAAATATCTGTTTTAATTTTTTCTTCTCAGCCTCACTTCTGTTCCAGTTGTTCTTTGTGTTTTTCGGTTACTTTTGGTTTTCCTGTCTAGTCGAAGTGCTCGTGTCTTCTACCTGCACGTCTGCACGCAGACTGTGAGGCAGTGGAACAAGACTGTTGTATGACCTTCTGTCCTCGTGCTTTACCCATGAGTACAGCTCTGTGAAATGCCTTTTACTCTTTTTGTAGTGGAGATAAATACAGAGGCTTCATTCATCCCTGCATCAGACTGTACGTGCTCTAACACGTTTGAGGACCCCGACGTGTTCAGGACATGAACACGCTGAGTCCTCGTTAGGAAAAACACCCACAACTGGCAGGGGAACTATGTTGAAGATAACATGATTTAGATACAACAGACCGAGAGGTCGTGACATTCAGAAGACAGAGAAAATAACATGTGAGTTAAAGTATAAGCAGCGTTACAGTGTAAAGAGGAAACAATGGGCACCAGGAGGTGAAGTTTCAGCCTAGAAAGACTTTTCTCTCTCTCTCACACACACACACACACACACACACACACACACACACACACACACACACATACAGTAGGCATTCACACACTGTCGAAATTCCACAGCAGTTTAAGAAGTGAAAAGGGACATTCTTCTTTCAGTGAGGCACGCACACAATGAGAGAGAGAGAGAGAGAGAGAGAGAGAGAGAGAGAGAGAGAGAGAGAGAGCTTTAATTTGAACTTATTTGCTGAGGTGTTAATGTGGAGACTGAAAATGTCTCTCATGGAAATATTTTCAGTGTTACATGAACTTGAACTGACAGGACAAAACAACAACAGAGGAAAACTTAAATAAGATGACAAAAGAAATTAAAATAAAATAACACAAATAGTGCAAAAACTTTACATAAATTAAGGACAATATAAAATGTCTGTCTGTGTATCTCTGGTTCACACTTACAGTGAGAAGAAACCCAGAGACTGAATCTGTATCTGCCCTTATGTTTGTATCTAGGGGTATAATCTGTGTGTGTGTGTGTGTGTGTGTGTGTGTGTGTATGAGAGAGAGAGAGAGAGAGAGAGAGATTATGTGTGTGTGTGTATGTGTGTGTGTGAGAGAGAGAGAGAGAGAGTATGTGTGTGTGTGTGAGAGAGAGAGAATGTGTGTGCATGTGGGTGTGTGTGTTTGTGTGAGAGAGAGTATGTGTGTGCATGTGTGTGTGTGAGAGAGAGAGTATGTGTGTTCATGTGTGTGTGTTTGTGTGAGAGAGAGTATGTTTGTGTGTGTGAGAGAGAGAGAGTATGTGTGTGTGTGTGTGTGAGAGAGAGAGTATGTGTGTGCATGTGTGTGTGTGTGTGTGTTTGTGCGAGAGAGAGTATGTGTGTGCGTGTGTGTGTGTGAGAGAGAGTAGGTGTGTTCATGTGTGTGTGTTTGTGTGAGAGAATGTGTATGCGTGTGTGTGTGCGTTTGTGTGTGTGTGTGTGAGAGAGAGAGAGTATGTGTGTGCATGTGTGTGTGTGTTTGTGTTTGTGTGAGAGAGAGAGCGAGAGAGAGAGAGTATGTGTGTGCATGTGTGTGTTTGTGTGTGTGTGTGTGTGTGAGAGAGAGAGTATGTGTGTGCGTGTGTTTGTGTGTGTGTGTGTGTGTGAGAGAGAGTATGTGTGTGCGTGTGTGTGTGTGCATGCCTAACTCTTGCTTTAGGTGAGAGTTTGGTGGTGAAGTGTGTCTGTGTGTGTTGGTGGTAAGGTGTGTGTGTGTGTGCGTGTGTGTGTGTGTGCGTGTGTAGTTGTGTGTGTGTGTGCGTGTGTGTGTGTGTGTGCGTGTGTAGTTGTGTGTGTGTGTGTGTGTGTGTGTAGGTGTGTGTGTGTGTGTGTGTAGGTGTGTGTGTGTGTGTAGGTGTGTGTGTGTGTATGTGTGTGTGTAGGTGTGTGTGTGTGTGTGTGTGTGTGCGTGTGTAGGTGTGTGTGTGTGTGTAGGTGTGTGTGTGTGTGTGTAGGTGTGTGTGTGTGTGTGTGTAGGTGTGTGTGTGTGTGTGTGTGTAGGTGTGTGTGTGTGTGTGTAGGTGTGTGTGTGTGTGTAGGTGTGTGTGTGTGTGTATGTGTGTGTGTGTGTGTGTGTGTGTGTGTGTGTGTGTGTGTGTGTGTAGTACGTAAAAGACATTTATAAACGATTGTGTCTCTTGTTTGTTTTATAGAAGTTAAGTGATGGATCAGAGGATTGGATTCCTGCTGCTTCTCCTCATTCTAACAGTTTGTGGTCACGGTGAGTAAACACAACGTCATATAACTGCTGTAAACACCCAGCAGACAAACACCTGAATGTTGTAGGCGTACGTTGTGTTGTGTTTAGCTGTGAGACATTCATGGTTTTCCTAATCAGAAGCTCACAAGGAATCTGTGATGTTCAGGTTACTGAAGCAATGACACATGTTCCTGAACCATGCGCTGATGATATTTGTATATGATGGAATGAAAAGAAACTCTAGCTGTGATGGGTTGAAGTTCACAGTCTGCTGGAGTTCAGTTCTTCACTGAGCATCAAAAGAGATTCATGTTCTTTAGAAACCTAACAACTTCACTCTATTCAGAGAACCACTTGTTTTTAAATCATCATGTGGTTTTCATGTTTTCTTAAGCAGCTACAGAAGGAGACCGTGACTTTAAGATGTGTGGGATTTGGCTTCACAACAGTGGACCTCAAACCCTGGATGTTGATTTAAAGCCTGGATGTTCAGGGATCACCGTTTCAGCCAACGCCAGCACGCTGTCCATCCACGGCTCCATTACGGCTGAGTGCAATTTGCCTAAAGAACGAAAGCCTGTGAACTATTCTCAAGGTTCCTCCAGCTCCTTCTGTGTGATCTGGGAGCCACTGCTGGACCAGCTGGTGGTGGAGGTGAATGAGAAGAACATCACTCTCTGCAAAGCTAGAATACTACAGACCCAGTGCTGTGCCCATCTCTCTTCTGGAAATCAGTCTCTGTCCAGTATGTACGGAATCCAGAACGCCAGCGTGCAAGGAGATGTTCTGAGAAACAGCGTCATGGCTTCTTACGAGTTTAAGGGTGAATCCATCAACTGCAGTAAGTTTTTATACTATTACATCGATCACCAGTTTGTTTCTATTGCTGATTATTTCTATTAAATAAATTGGATCTGATCATTCACTTGTCATTCGTTCCTGTTTTCAGAGGAATACTTTTGCAGTAAAATAGCTCAGGAGTCCAGAGGAGCAAACATGTAAGCTTTAATTCTTATGAAAGAAAATCAGAAATGTTAGTGTTCCTCAGGGGTCCAGCAGTGGACGCTCGATGGACCTGAGATCTGGATCTGATGAGCAGTCTAACACCTTATCGTTTCTCATTTCTCTTCATTCGTTCTGTAATTCAGTCTATTCCTCTTTTGCAGCATTTGACAGCTTTTAAATAATATATGTAAGAGATATTATATAATATTATAATATTATTTTAATATAAGAGTTATTATATTATATTATATAATATTATATTATATAATTAGAGTCTTAAGTAAACGTGTCAGTCATAAATCTAATAAAAAAAAACTGTTCTCTGTTCACACTGCAGGTAAAAGTGGCCCAAATCTGATTTTTTTGGGGTCAAGTGACCAGGTCAGACTTCTTCAGATGTAGTGTGAACACTCAAATCTTGCCCAGATCTGATTTTTTTAAATCAGATTCAGACCACTTCCATATGTGGTCCTGAATCAGACCCAGATCTGATTTTTTTCCAATGTGGCCGCAGTGTGAACAACCGAGGCGGATTTGATGCGACTTTTACATCAATCTACATCGACATTCGTCACAATTATGCGCCGGCGAGTTCGCACACAAACGTGACTACGTCTACAGAATGGATCAAATAATCAAAAGTTGTCCTCGACATCCGAAAATTTTCAAAACACTGCGTCTCTGTGCTGCCGTTACACAAACATTTAGAAAGAAAAGCGAAAATGCTTACTTCCTCCATAACCTCGCCAACTTTAGCGCGACGGCGTGCTGCGTGTGACGTCATTGTTATTGTTCGTTTGCGCATGCGGGTCAGTTCGAAACAGCAAACAGTTCACACTGGTATCTGATATAGGCCACATTTTAAAAGGTAATGTGAACAGACAAACAAAAAAATCAGATCTGAGCAAAATATCCGAATTGTGCATTAAGACTTGCAGTGTGAACGTGGCTTTAGCGTGTGTTTTGAGGCTAGACAGAGCAAAAAAAAAATAAATAATGCAGAGGCCTACAGACGTTTCCTACAAACATTAGGACTGGATTTCTGAGTGAATGTAATGTTCAGGTCCTGATGTATTAAAGTTTATAAAGCAGGAATATAAGTTATCTGATAGAGTTAGAAAGTAAATTATTTATTAATTCTACCTTTAAAAAAACCTGACGCTGACACTCATCAGCATCTGTTGGGGATGTGGTCGCTCAGTGTTGAAGGTGTCAGACTGCTGATCTAAAGGTCTCAGCACCACCAAGCTGCCACCACTGGGCCCCTAAACCTAGTTGTATAAATTAGATAAATGTTGCGAGTTATGCAAGATGTTAATGTTGAACGTGTGTGTGCAGGCTGGAGGATGTGGTGATGAGGTCAGTGGAGACTGGTCCTGTGATTCTGCCGTGTGGTCAGAGCACCGTCATCGAGATGAATGAAGATTTCTCTGGAAATAATGTAACTCTGCCTGTAAGTTTTGCCCATTATTGTTTATTGGTCTGCACCGTGTATCAGCATATATACTGTAAGAATCTGCTTTTCTGTTGCTGTTGGGTCTCAGTATGAAGTCCAAAGAGCCACCAGAACACAGCTAAAATAATAAGTGTCTCTGTCGGTGTCCAAATATTTATGGACCTGCTGGTATATGTCATATTAATATAAATTCGATGCTCCAGGCTCCAAAAGGAACACCAAGAGAGATGATCCCATTAGTGCACTTACCTGCCTGTCTCAAACCTGCCAAAAGAAACAACACGAAAGTGGTGTGTAGCTTCTACAAGAACAGCAGCTTTTTCCAGGTATGAAGCTTTTAGTGTATTAATCACACACCTACATTTTAGTACGGACTAAATTAGTGATTAAATTAACTTCATCTCTAGTTGTGTGTGTTAATAAGGCATCTTTATTTATTTTAAATTCAGTAGATCACACACACACACCTACACACACACATACACACACACACAATTAAGGATATATATTTAGACACTATATATTTAAATATGCACCTCTGAAGATTTGCTTCCAAGTTTCAGTAGGAAATTCAGCTCTGAATTATCTGTAAATAAAATAAAGACAAACTTTCCCAGAAAGAACTCTGGATATTTATTTCTTGGTATTTTTATATCAATTTATATATATATATATATTTTTTTTTTTTTTAAACTAAATCTTCAACACATATTTCAGCCCAAATATAATGAAATGCAGGTACAACATTACAATAAAAATAAAAAGGTTGATTAAAATATATAAAATGATAAATCAGTAAAATTTTGATTATTAAAAAATGATTTGCTTTGTGAATTCTGGCTGATTTTGTGGTGATGATGAGAAGATAAAAGAGTTGAGAGGTAAACAGTTTGGTCTGTAACGTGTGTCTGTGTGCAGAAAAGTTCTCAGAAGATTTTACAAGACGTTGTTGGGATTTCGGTGGAAAACGAGATCATCAGAAATCTCCCGGAGCCGATCAGGATCAAGTTTAATCACCCGGCACTCGAGGTGTGTGTGTGTGTGTGTGTGTGTGTGTGTGTGTGTGTGTGTGTGAGTGTGTTTAACTCATGTCATCCAGCAGTATAACACACACAGCTGTTTATTTACATTGAAATACAAACTCCAGGTGTTATAACACGTTTATTAACAGAGGCGAGGTGTTATTCTTTTTTCCCTTTAAACTGTCAAAGTGAAAAACCACTTCACGAAGAACGAGAAAATGATAGAAAACCAACACACACACACACACACACACACACACACACACACACACACACACAGAGCCCTTCCTCAGTACTGTTCTGTAACTCTGTGCTCCTGATGAACTATTGTTTAACTCTCTGAGGTGACACAAACACACACACAAACACACACACTCATGCACGCACACACACACACTTATGCATGCACATACACACACAAACACATACACAAACACACACACAAACACATACACACAAACACACACAAACAAACACACACACTCATGCACGCACACACAAACACATACACACAAACACACACACACACTCATGCACGCACACACACATACATGCACATACACACACACACATGCACATACACACACATATTTTCCAGTAATGTATTTTGTTTCTTTCTATTGCTTAATGTCAAGTCTTTTTTTTTTTACAGAAGACACAGAATAGAAGGTGTGTTTCTTGGGATACAAGAACAGGTAAAAACTCATCATTCATTATTTTGTGTGTGTGTGTGTGTGTGTGTGTGTTTGTGCGGTGTGTTTGAGCATGTGTATTTTTAAACTTGTGTTTGTGTAAGCGAGCGTGTCTGTGTATCTGTTGAGCCTATACAGTATATGTTTAAACTTTGTGTGTGTGTTTGTGTGTTTGAGTGTGTGTAAGCATGTGTGAGAGTGTATTTGTGTAAGCCTGCGTGTCTGTGTGTCTGTGTGCGTGTGTGTGTATGTGTGTGTTCATGTGTGTTTGTGTCTTTGAGCATACGTATTTTTAAAGGTGTTTGCATGTGGTTGAGTGTGTGTATGTAAGCATGTTCGAGTGTGTGTCTGTGTGTTTGTGAGATATCATATGAGCAGCTTCTCTTTTTTAACCGCTGCGTAGATAAGGATATGATGTGGAGGGAGACGGGTTGTGTAACACTTCAGCACAGTGCTGCTGAGACAGAGTGCTGCTGTAATCATCTCACCTACTTCGCTATTCTTGTGGTAAGTGACGAGGCTGACGGAAATGTAGAGAGCAGTCAAACGAGCAGCTCAGTCACATACAGACAATTTCACAGTTATTAACACGACATCATAAAAAGGAGCGAAAATAAATATTTAAAGGAACGACACAGATAGATGCCGGTGGTTACAAACTTCACACGACATTGTAGTCTCGGCTTGTGGAAGTCGTCTTCAGTTTACACCACAGAGTTTAACCAGGGAGTGATTTGGATTAAATTTTATTAAAGGACTCATTATTTTATCTACAGTCAAGTTCTAACTTCATCTCAGAAGGAACAATTTCTGCGGAATCGAAATATTTTCGTTCTACTTTTAACTCTTTATGTTTTCTATCCGTTAGTTGGACAACAATCTTTTTATGTTCACAGTGAAAATTACATTTAAGTTTGAATCCTGGATTTTAACCCGAGGCCTCATATGAATTAATAATAAATAATGATAATAAAAATAAATAAATAAATAAACCGCACAAACAAATAAACAAAACTAACAAAAAAAATGTCTCTTGGTACTGAGCAAGAATAATACCGTTTTAATCAATAAAACAAATAAATGAAGTTTGTTCTTTAGATTTAGACTGTAGATGGAAAGAAAGAAAGAAAGAAAGAAAGAAAGAAGGAAAGAAAGAAAGAAGGAAAGAAAGAAAGAACTGTCCTATGAGAACAGAGAGCAGATTTGTCCGTGTTATTCGAGGTGTATTAATTATTTAATAGAATCTTTTTTCCATTTTTTTGAGGGTGACAATAATTTTTAAACATGTCTACTACATTATTATACATATGTGCATGATAAAAATATAAGTCTTTAATTAATAAATAATTAATAAATAATGTGTGTAATATTTATTGAATTAAATCATTTTGGCCCGTCCTTTTGAAGGGTGTCGATATTTACGCACTCACTGTACTACAGCCTGAACGCCTCATATAGGTTTGTCTTCATTACACGGATTCATAAAGGTCACGTGTTAGGAGTTAATGCTGATTGTGTCTGTGTGTCTCGCTATAGGACCTGAACCCGACGAGAAAACTGCGCCACCTGGAGGCTCTGACCTTCATCACAGCCACCTGCTGTGCCATATCCATCGTCAGCTGCGCCGTGCTCTTCATATCGCTGTGTAGACAGAGGTCAGAGGTCAATCTGTCTCACTCTAACCCGCTGTCCTTTCTGTGCGCTGTTATAAGAGAGGTTATAACACTGGGTGCTGATTTGTCTTCTTATTTTTTTAGAAAATCGAAGAATCTTTCGAGTCTGGTGCACCGTGGTCTGGTTGTCGCTCTGTTCTTCCTCCTCGTGCTCTTCGTCCTCACCGGCACCGTGGCCAACGTCGCGTCCGAGGGTGTGTGTGGCTTCATGGGCGGCCTGCTGCACTACGCACTCCTCAGCGTCCTCTGCTGGATGGCTGTGGAAGTGATTCACACCTTCTGGATGATGTACATGGTGTTTAAACCGGCACCACAGCCATGGATCTGGTACCTCCTGGGTTTCGGTACGTTTACTCGCAAATATTCATAGCACGTGTGTTTTTACACACACATAATAAAAATGTATACACTTTTAATAAAAAGACGTATTCCACGTAACGATCGAAGCAATTATTTTTTTGGTTGATAAAAATTAAGGAGAACAGAATTTGTCTGTTCCAGGTTTTCCAGCTGTGCCAGTTGTTATTCTGGGATGCATTGGAGACATTTATGGTCAGAGGTCGGTGAAGTCCGACGATGTTCTCACAGCTCCCTTTCACATGTAAGGAACATAAATCATTTCCCAGCCTGTGTGAAGGTGGATTATTTGTTTAGTTGTAATAATCCAGATGTTGTGTGTCGTTCAGGTGCTGGATGACAGACTCGCAACCAGCTCTGATGGCTCACTTCATCATCAACATGGGGCTGCTAGCGGCGGTGGTGAGCTCCGGCCTCATCATGCTTCTCCTGGTCTTCAGGAAGATCCGGCACCGGGACGAGTGGAGGAGAAACCGTGTGGCTTTCCTCAGCATCTGGGGTCTCAGCTGTCTGTTTGGTTTAACCTGGGTTCTCGCTTTCTTTTCTTCTGAATCCTCAGAAACCGTCCTCTTCCTCTTCTGCATCATTAACTCGTTACAAGGTGACTTTCTCGCCAGTTTCTCCTTTCCTGTCGCCGCACAGACCGAGCCGAAGGCCAGCGCCGTAAACACCATTGTTTATGTGTCAGAGATTTCCTGAGCAGATGATATCAGCCAGAATGTTCGTGCTGTGGCTTTAGTTTACAAGCTGCTGCTGTTTAACTCCTCAACATTTAGCCTAGAGTTTAGAAAATGTCCTTGCTTTTATAAATTCTTTACAGATTTTATCACAACTAACTTATTATAATGAACCATGTAACAAAATAAACAGTAACAAATACATTAAAATGAAAAAAATTTATTTGTTCATGGAAACATGAATTGCATTATTATTATTAACATTTATTATTATACTTTTTTTTTATTTGAAATAATTAAAAAATAAATTCCATTGAAGTGAATTATTAAACCTGTTGTAGGATTTGTAATAGAATTCAGAAATAAATGATAGTGTAGTGAATCGAAGTGAACTGTATGATTTGTGGTAGAATTCTAAATGATGTATATATTTAATGAACCTTTGCTGTTTGCAGGGTTTTTCCTCATGTTGCGCTTCTTCGCTCTGGAGCGGATACAGAAGAATTCTCAGTCCAGTTCGGACTTCAGCAGCACCGGATCCACACGGCAGCACATGCTACAGCCTCAGTAGAAGAAGCTAGGAGGGATGTTTGGACATTTCTGTAAGCATTAATCCCTGCTGGTCAGGTCTGTGGCTATGCACTGAAAAAAGAGAAAGAGAATCAGACCAAAAAAAAGCTTCATGGAGATTAAGCTGAATATTTAACTGTATAAACTCCATACTTTTATTTTGTGTTCTGAAAAAGTCCACTTCGTTCTGTCATTAGCACTTTTATTCCTTAAGCTTTGACTACTGTTCGTTGAACACTGTGCCAGCTTTAGATATTTAGAATAATTATGGAATAAAAAGTAGATTTTAAGCACAAAGAAGACAAAAGTTTTTTAAATTCTTTATTATTTATTGGTAAAAAAAAAAAAAAGGAGGTTCCACAAATCTGTTCAGTTTCCACAACGAGCCTCATTTATTGCTTATTGTTTATTGTGTAGCGTTTATCATTAATTGTTTATTGTTTATTGTTTATTGTACTGGATACGAGTGAATTTATTCCAACTCATTCACAGGAGCAGGTTTTACACAAATAAAGTAAAAATTGATGCATGGTTTTCAAATCGTATAATCGCCAACAAGTTCCTGTGATTAAATATACGTCATTTAAATCGCACAATTTATTTGTCGCAAATAAATAAAAAAAACATGACCAGACGTTCGATCAGGATAAAAGTAATAGCACCCTATAAAAGCACGTTTCTCTGCATTAACGAGTGGAAAATTCAGGCACCCGCTGCACTCAGGAGGAGTGTTTAATCTCCACTTAGTCATTTCTCAGCTCTCTATAAATGTGAACACACTTTGTTATCTGCTTTTGTCAACCCACGAGCATGAACTTTTGTATATCTGGTGGGAATTTTTAGTTTAGCTTCGACACAAAAACATTCACACGCGTGTTCAGTGAAAGACGATAGATGAGAGCTGACGATTATTATGTTATAATATTTTTTTGTAAGCTCAAATAAAATAAATAATAGTCCTTAAATAAATATTTTTACCGGTACATGGCTGGTGTATCAGTTTCACAGTGACTTCACCTTTTTGATGGATTTCTGGAGAGTTTGTGTTTATTCTGTTAGTTTAATTTGCAAAAGATTTTTGTCATAAATCTATTTTTTTCTTTCTTGCTCTTAATGAACGGTCAGTAAACTGCAGCTCGGCCACACACACGTTCTGCATCAAACAGCACTTTTATTTAGGGATTTTATTTATGAACGTTTTCAGAAAATGAACCTCATTTCATGGTCAAATTTAAATGAAAAATTCAAATAATAAAAACAATAATTTAGCATCTTATAGTTTTTATCACCACAGTTCAAATGTTTTGTTTTGACTTTCTATTATTTGAAAATAAAGAGCTAAATTTTTTAAAACTGACAAAAAAGATGTGAATTCTGAGCATATTTCAGCTTTGAACATAAAGGTTAAGGTGTAATGTGTTTAAAGTGAATATGTTTTTGTGTAGTTTGGAGCTGTTATTGTGTTGTTGACTGTGATGATTAAAAGCTGAATCATTATTTATACACAAAAGCGCTGTGTATTTATTTCGCTTTATTTCATCCACAGAGATGTTTTTAAGAACTTTTTATATTTTTGTGTAATTTCACATAAAAATTAATGTCTTCTAAATATTATTTATTTTGAGAAACTCTTGTTAAAGACACGTCTGTGAAGAAATGTTAAAATAGATTTCTTTTGAAATAAATATTTGAAATAAATAAACAAATATTCACATTCCAAAATCAATCATTTTTAAACTTAGACACTTCTTACATAGATTATTATCTTTAATTGGGGGGTCACGGTGTCTTAGTGGTTAGCACGTTCGCCTCACACCTCCAGGGTTGGGGGTTCGATTCCCACCTCCGCCTTGTGTGTGTGGAGTTTGCATGTTCTCCCTGTGCCTCGGGGGTTTCCTCCGGGTACTCCGGTTTCCTCCCCTGGTCCAAAGACATGCATGGTAGGTTGATTGGCATCTCTGGAAAATTGTCCGTAGTGTGTGAGTGAATGAGAGTGTGTGTGTGTGTGTGTGTGCCCTGTGATGGATTGGCACTCCGTCCAGGGTGTATCCTGCCTTGATGCCCAATGACGCCTGAGATAGGCACAGGCTCCCCGTGACCTGAGGTAGTTCGGATAAGCGGTAGAAAATGAGTGAGTGTGAGAGTGAGTGTGAGAGTGTGAGAGTGTTCTTTAATTGCTCTTATTATTGCTTGTTTTAGTGTTTTAGCGTGTATTATTATATTGTTTAATTCTATTTTGCTTTCATTATCTCTTGTCTTGGTATCATTTTTTCTCTGTATTTTTACTAACACTTTTTTATTGTACAGCACTTTGGTCAGTCCTATGGCTGTTTTAAATGTGCTATATAAATAAAGTGAACTTGAACTTGAATTACCTCTGTGATGTAGGAGGAAGTCTATGAAAGTTTCGTGCGACGTCTCAGAAACTTGTTTTCAGTTTTTCTCTCGTATCAGTGATCTGATCTCCAGAGCGTCTCTCTGCTGGTTTGTTGTGAGGGTAAACCACAGATTCCAGACTAAACAGAAGATAATCAAAAGAAAACAACAGCCAAAAATGTCCACTTGTTTGTACTAAGTCTCTAAAACATGTCTGTGTCCTTCACGTCCTCTCACAGACTTGCACAGAAAATAAAATACCTGCCTTGTTTTTTCTTTTGTTGATGTTGTTGTGATGTGATTTTCAGTTACATTCTGTTTGATTCTCTTTAGGAATCCTGGGATTTTTGTGTTCACACATAAAACAAGTCTCTTTTTTCATTTTATCAACATTTTATTTGTTTAGTGCTTTTAACAATTCACATTGTCTCAAAGCAACTTTACAGAAGTGTAGAAACAGAATAAAAATTATAAAGTTAAAATTATGTTATTATTTATCTCTAACATTTATCCCTAATGATCAGGCCTGAGGTGACGGTGGTGAGGAAAAACTCCCTGAGATGATTTGGGGAAGAAACCTTGAGAGGAACCAGACTCAGAAGTGAACCTCATCCTCATCTGGGTGACACTGGACAGGAAATAATGTCAGTGTAAATAATGTCAGTGTAAATAATGTCAGTGTAAATAATGTCAATGTAAATAATGTCGTTTCTACAACAGTTTAAAGTCCAGTGGAATTGTGTGACCAAGAGCTCCTGAGGAACTGAGCATAATTTCCGAGTTCATTATAGACTTAACACTCATCTCTTCCTGATGAAGTCTTCAAATGTTCACTGATGAAGACCTGAGCACAAAGATGACTGACAACAGCAAGTCAAAGATGGTGCGATAGTCAACACACTTACTTGCTAGTCAGCTTTGTCTAATTCACTGCAGCTATAATTTGTATTTTATTTTATTTTTGTCACTTTCACACAGAAACCTGATCAGACTGTATTAAATACATTCAGTCTTCATACTAACTGCTTACTGATGTTATGTAATGATCAATATAATGAAATTAATTAACACTTAATTGAGTAGAGGCAAGATGATCACTGAGAGTGGGATTATAAATCATTATAAACACTGAGCGTGAGATTATAAATCATTATAAACACTGAGCGTGGGATTATAAATCATTATAAACACTGAGCGTGGGATTATAAATCATTATAATGAGAGTGAGATTATAAATGCATCACTCTTCTATAACTGTGTACTGCATGTACAAAAACTACAGTTGTGTATCCAGGAGTTTAGAAACATTAGCAGCAAAATCTAATCTGAATTCATTTTGTTTTTAATCTAATTTGAAGTCTATAGTGTCGATGTTCTGAGTTGTTCAGTGGTGAAGACACTTCTGTTTCTGTTTCTGTTATATTTAACTTCCTGTGTGTAGATGATGTCAGTAAGATCTGTTGTGAGCCCCAGACACAACCAGTGAGAGTTCAGACACTAGAGGAGGCTGTAACATTGAGCAACTTCCTAATAAAAGCTTCTTCCTCTTTTGCATGTTGCATAAATACAGAAAATATGATCACAGACTTGAGCACATCTGACTAATCTATCTTTATTTATGGAAAAATCTGCTGTGACAAAAAAAAACCTCCACATAATCAGTGTGAAATCGTCATTTTACTGTTTGTTCGTTAGGCTTAAGAGTTTAGTAACAAACAAAACTCTAGCCAATGCTCATGTCTTCTAATAAAAATGTGATAAGTAAATAATGTTATACAAAGATAAAGATTATATCCTTCTGTTTATGATGAGGTTTATTACTGCCTCCGTTGTGGTATTTTCTATAGATTCTTCTATGCATTTTGTTACTTCCTGTTTTTTTTTTTATTTATTTTTACTCCTCGACTGTGTGATACTTTGAGCTTCCACTTTAAGTTGTTTTCTTCAAATGTGAACATCATTCATTGGTCCTTAAATCTTTTAAACACTAAAGTTACAATTACAAACTAAACACCATTCAGTGCTATAAAATGACATAAAATATCAAAATGTCTTTTAAATAATCTCAGATTCAGTGCATTAGTTAAACAATTCTAACACTAATAATACATGAACAGACTAAATTTAATTATAACAAATATACTAAACATACAATATTAATTATTAGTATTATTGTATTGTTATCACTATCATTATTATTATTATTATTATTATTATTATTATTATTAATTAATTAAGATTTTGCTTAAATAAATATATTTTGTTTTGTTGTATATTTTGTTGTTGAGTTTGTCACAACTTACAGAAGAGATTTAAATATTATATTTGTACATTTATATATAGAAATGTAAATTTATTGTAAATTCACAGAAAAAGTCCACTGAAATTTCCAAAATTCTCCAAATTTTGTTGTATCCAATTAAATACAGTAAATGTTCTTATGTTTTTCAATAAAGTTTTAATTTGACAAGAATTTAGTGCCTTTATGTTGTTGTTTTTCTTTATAGTTTAACTGAATCTGTGACAACACAGAATTGGCAAAGAAGTTCAGTGGAAAATATTGTCAGTCACTCATTGGTAAAATGTGGAAAAGAAAATCAGAAGAAAGTTATGACGCCTCTGTGGAAATTTACACAACAGGGTTTTACTGCTGTCCCCGTGTGACATGGGGACGTCACTCAATTACCAAATTACACACACACACACAACTGGGGCCCGGAGTAAGGTCCCTAATTCTCAACTGGATAAAATAAGCTGTATGTAAGTTGTTCTGATAAAGGTTTCTGCAAAATACTGTAAAGAGAATAAGTTTTGTTATAGTTTATAAATAGATATGAAACCCCACCTATCAGATCTCACTTCCTGTTTTCATTGTTGACTTTTCTGTACTACAGAATGATTGTTTCCTTTAATGTGATCACGAAACATGATTCAGTGAACATGATTCAGCTAAAAGCTTTCTGCATTTCTTCTGGA
>NC_083460.1:42601310-42663810 GCF_030014155.1 Tachysurus vachellii
GAGAGAGAGAGACAGACAGACAGACAGACAGACAGACCGACAGACACACACACAGAGAGAGAGAGAGAGAGAGAGAGACAGACAGACAGACAGACAGACAGACAGACAGACAGACAGACAGACCGACAGACACACACACAGAGAGAGAGAGAGAGAGAGAGAGAGAGAGACAGACAGACAGACAGACCGACAGACACACACACAGAGAGAGAGAGAGAGAGAGAGAGAGAGACAGACAGACAGACAGACCGACAGACACACACACAGAGAGAGAGAGAGAGAGAGAGAGAGAGACAGACAGACAGACAGACAGACAGACCGACAGACACACACACAGAGAGAGAGAGAGAGAGAGAGACAGACAGACAGACAGACAGACAGACAGACAGACAGACAGACCGACAGACACACACACAGAGAGAGAGAGAGAGAGAGAGAGAGAGAGAGACAGACAGACAGACAGACAGACCGACAGACACACAGAGAGAGAGATGTTTTTGTTATTTCAGAACGCAGCACTTTAACAGTGTTAGACTTCAGCAGTAATAATCACATCCTGTTCACATCTCACTGTTTACACCATTTTGTTAACAGTTCGCTGGTCTTAACAGGACTGTGTGTGTGTGTGTGTGTGTGTGTGTGTGTGTGTGTGTGTGTGTGTTTTAGAAAACACCTGTAACAAGACCTAAAGTCAGGTGAGATCTTAGTGGGATTAGATGCTTCTGATGGTAGATGTTTCATTTGGGACATTTTAAGACTAATGACTGTGTTTTTTATCTAAGGACAACAAGCTTGTGATGGTCTCACATCAAAGGTGTCCGATCCATCAGCTCCGTCCAATCAACTGTCATTTACATCCAAAATGCTGATTTTCTCATAAACAGATTTAATTGTCTGTAATAGTTAACATTAACGTTTAGTGTCTTTATATCCCGCAATACAACAAAGGAGGTTGCCAGCGTTCAGATTTATCGCTATCTCTCTCTGGGTTGCCAGATTGTATTTAAATCAACATTGTTCTCTATATATATCCTGAAGTTCTGACAGCAGTGTTTTTTCATTGTTTGTCAGGTTTTGTTTGTTTTTGTTTTAGTTCATTTCAGGAACAAAACTAAAATGAAGTTTCTAACCAGTTAACTGATTGTGGTGAGGAAAGTCTTCTGTTGTGTGATTACAGACCATCACGAGTCTGGACTAAAATAAGGCTCATGTGATTCTTGCACTGTTAAAATACACCGTTATTTAAAACAGAAGTTTCTGTCCCTCTTTATAAAGCTGATGGTGGTTGTTATGGCAACTAAACTGTATACTAATAAGTTTGTGCTGCTGTGAAATATCGCTGGGACACCAAGAACTTGCTCATATTAGAGTTTACTAACAGCTAGTTAACTAAGGTGGCTAATGTTTGTAGTATTGAGACAATTAGGAGTTGCAGGAAGATGTGGGGGTGTGTCCTAATTTGCATATTCATGTGCATTAAGAGACCTTTTTTTATTGGCTGTTTTGTCACTTCTCAGTAACAAAACAAAAACAAAAAAAAAAACAGCTGCCTAAAACAGTCACTGAACTAAAATAACAAGAAAACAACCATGTACCTCAAGGGCATGAAACACCACACACACACACACACACACACACACACACACACACTACTCCAGCTGAGTTGAGCACAAGGTCAAAACCACGGTGACGGTCACAAAGTTTCCATGGCAACGTTAACTCACTCTTCATGCACCAGGGCTTTATACGGCTGAACTGCAGATGTTTGTGATTCAACGTTCCAGGAAGCGTAACAATCAGAAGAGACTCAGAACAAAACGAACGTCACAAAGTTTAATTTCAGCACAAAGTTGATGTTTTTCCAGCAAAACGGAGACCCTTTAAAACTTCAGTATAGTATTGAACAGAGAAAGTAAAAAAAAAAACAGGTGCGATTTATAGTTTATTTCTTACAATCAGCTTACAGGAGTTTTAATGCTAAAGCATGTAATAAAATGGTTTTTAATGTAATGTGGGTTTAGTTGATGTTTGATATGTGATTGAATCAGAACACATCCAAACAATGGCATATCTTCACCTCGTCCGCCAGAAAGTGGTCTAATCTCAGGAGTGTGTTATCAGCACTGTAGGAGCCGCCAGACATTTGTGTTTAATCATTTAACAGCATGTTGCTGGTTTTCCTCTTACAGAACACACTAAACCTCTCGATCTGATGCTTATCTGAAATTCTTAGTGAAACAGTCAGGATTGTTTACTGGGTTTTACACTGAGATTGAGACACGGAAAAAATTGAGACAAATCATTTCTTCAAGTCACAGTTCATTACTTTCTCGTTAAACCTATCCACGTCTCTCTGTGTGTGTTTGTGTGTGAGAGTGTGTTTGTGTGTGTGAGAGTACATACTGTAGCTCTGTTCAACTGTAAAATCAGCAACAAACAGACACCAGTTTTAAACATTTTGTCTAATTTATTTAAATAAATGTTGCTCTGTTATCAGTAGCTGCAGCTTTCATCTGCTATCACACACTGAACAGATTTTAACCTGTTCTGCGAGCGAGTGGCTCGTCGGTGACTCTGCGAGCGAGTGGCTCGTCGGTGACTCTGCGAGCGAGTGGCTCGTCGGTGACTCTGCGAGCGAGTGGCTCGTCGGTGACTCTGCGAGCGAGTGGCTCGTCGGTGACTCTGCGAATGCGAGTGGCTCGTCGGTGACTCTGCGAGCGAGTGGCTCGTCGGTGACTCTGCGAGCGAGTGGCTCGTCGGTGACTCTGCGAGCGAGTGGCTCGTCGGTGACTCTGCGAGCGAGTGGCTCGTCGGTGACTCTGAGTGTAAACTCCTTTGTGCTGAAGATGTTGAAGTTCCAAGCTTAACTTGTTTAGTGAGTTTAAAGAAAATGAAATGAACTGTTTTCTGTGTTCCAGATCAAAGCAGGGAGCAGAGATTGTTCCTCCAACAGTTTGAGGACAGAATGGAGAATGGTTCTGGTTCTGATTCTGGAACTGGTTTATATAACAGACAGCGTTCTGGAGGAACAGAAGAGTCTCAGCCCAGAGAGATGATGCAGCTGAAGAAGGAAATCTCGCTCCTGAACGGCATCAGCCTCATTGTGGGGAACATGATCGGCTCAGGGATCTTTGTCTCTCCTAAAGGGGTGCTGATGTACAGCACCTCCTATGGGCTGTCGCTGGTCATCTGGGCCATTGGAGGACTCTTCTCTGTCATTGGCGCTCTGTGTTATGCTGAACTAGGAACCACTATCACCAAGTCAGGTGCCAGTTACGCCTATATCCTGGAGTCATTCGGAGGTTTTCTGGCATTTATTCGTCTCTGGACGTCGCTCCTCATCATTGAGCCCACCAGCCAGGCCATCATCGCCATCACCTTTGCCAACTACCTGGTGCAGCCTCTGTTCCCCACCTGCGAGCCACCGTACTCTGCCTCTCGCCTCATTGCTGCCGCCTGCATCTGTGAGTCAGTCATTTAATTTAGTCTTCATCCAGTAGAGAAGTCAAAACCAAAGATACCAAGATGGTTTCTTGTTACAGTCAACCTTAAATGAGCCATGAACCAAAACAAACTGTCCTGAGTTGTCCTGAGTGAGGGAGTCTGAGTGTGAGGGAGTCTGAGTGTGAGGGAGTCTGAGTGTGAGGGAGTCTGAGTGTGAGGGAGTCTGAGTGTGAGGGAGGGAGTCTGAGTGTGAGGGAGGGAGTCTGAGTGTGAGGGAGGGAGTCTGAGTGTGAGGGAGGGAGTCTGAGTGTGAGGGAGGGAGTCTGAGTGTGAGGGAGGGAGTCTGAGTGTGAGGGAGTCTGAGTGATAGATAAAGATAAAGAGATTATAAAAATCTGAATATTTCACCACACACATTTTGTAAAAGTTTGCTGCAGTGAGTTTAAACCTGTTGGGGTCCCTGTTTCTTGAAATGGGAGCTTGATCAGTTTTCCTGACACATGTTTGTTTTTTTTCTCTCCATCTGCTGCAGGTTTGTTGACGTTCATTAACGCTGCATATGTGAAGTGGGGCACCAGAGTCCAGGACATCTTCACTTACGCCAAAGTTCTGGCGCTCATCGTCATCATCATTACAGGCCTGGTGAAGCTGTGTCAGGGTGAGACTCTGTTCCTTTACACCACAGAGCTGCTGAGTTCTGGACTCTGATTGGTCAGAAGGTGTTGATGAAGGTGATGATCTGACTGTAGAGCAGTTGCACATCACAGCTTTATGTTCATGGGTTTATATTAAGTCTCTAACCCTAAACTGAGCAGTGTGTTGTTCGGGGAAATGAGTGTTTTAGAGTCTCAACACAAACACAATGTTCTGTTCATGTCTCAGGATCAACCTGATGGTTTGAATTTGTGAAATATTTTTTCCGAAAGTAAAAAACCTGAACTCTGAAGTTTTTCATTCCACATATTGATTATTTCTCTTTGGAGTAATGTAACGTCGCTCATGTTCTTCGTCTTAAAGGTCGTACAGAAAACTTTGAGGGTTTCTTCCAGGGATCGTCTCATGACCCGGGAGGCATCGCTCTGGCCCTGTACTCCGCCCTGTTCTCCTACTCGGGTTGGGACACGCTCAACTTTGTCACTGAAGAAATCAAGAACCCTGAGAGGTGAGAACAGAACAGAACAGGACTGACTCTCACTTACACACTTTAATAAAGAAGTGAGGAACTTAAACGTGTGGTTTCTACAGTAAAAGCTCAAATCTGATGTTTGTCACGTTTATCTGTTCAGGAATCTTCCTTTGGCTATCGCCGTGTCGATGCCCATCGTCACCATCATCTACATCCTGACCAACGTGGCCTACTACACTGTGCTGGACATGAGCTCCATCCTCGCCAGTGACGCCGTGGCTGTGGTGAGTTTACACAATTCAGAGCTCTCGTGGTTCATGTTTCACTTCTGGATCCTGATTGATATCAAATCTATAAAATTTGTAATCTGTAGTGTGTTAATATACAAATCAGCTTATTACACTGCGCGCACACACACACACACACACACACACACACACACACACACGTCCTGTAGGATCTACTGCACCGTAGTGTTCTGGTGTGAACGTTATTTTGTGCTGTTTCACGCTTGTATTTTGTATTTTCTCACCTGATCGAGCAGAAGTTATTAATGCGCTCACACGATCAGTGCCTTATAATAAACACGTTAAAATTGTGTGTGATCGTTGCCATGGTGAAATTTTTCTTTTGGTAAGAAAAATATGGCTGTGAGGGAACGAATCTTCTAGCAGTTAATAATGAAAAACACGAAACTTCTTGCTTTTGTGTAAGAATTATATACTTGGACTATGAAATATTTACAGTAGGTGTTTGTGTGCTTGCATGCGCACGTGTGTGTGTGTGCATGTGTGTGTGTGTGCGTGATCTTGCAGACGTTTGCTGATCACACTTTAGGTGTAATGAGTTGGACTATCCCAATCGCTGTGGCTCTGTCCTGTTACGGTGGACTAAACTCCTCCATCATTGCAGCATCCAGGTCAGATTCATTACAAAATCACACACACACACACACACACACACACACACACACTACACAAACCCCATCTCCATTCCCTGAAGCATCCTGTGTGTTTTAGGCTTTTCTTCGTTGGATCTCGTGAAGGTCATCTACCTGATGCTTTATCCATGATCCATGTAGAGAGGTTCACGCCCGTCCCTGCGCTCCTCTTTAATGTAAGATCACATCATTATCGCTCTGAGCTAATCAGCTAGTAAATAGTGCACTTAAAGGTGTGTTTATTATAACCGCTCATGCAGCTGTGACTTTGCCTGAAGGTTTAAACTGCTGTGTTCTTCACCATAAACCCGTCACCTTAAACACTCGGGTTGCCAGATTGTGTCTCACAAGATCGGGATTTTTTCATTTTAATCCATATAACTTTAAAGAAAAAATTACAGTTTCAGTTCACACTTGATCACGATTGACAGGTGATTCTACACTTTTACGTATGAACAGTAAATACACAACCTTCTATATGAGCTCTGAATTCTAAGTGTGACACTAAAAAAAGACAAATCCATGCGATTCGGATGATTCCTTTTGACCTCTAGTGCAGTTGCCTTACTTTTCTAATCTAATCAAATCTAATCTGAGAAATAAATAAAAACTCGTAGCACTGTTCGTTGAACGATACACATAGTCTACAATTTGGCTACTACCATTTCTCATAGGAACTAAAACAAAAAATATGACCAAGGCCACGACCACCGGTGAGACGCAACACGCGTCCACGTGTCTGGTGAATGTGGAGTTGGTTGTAAATCTTTTGCACATTTAGATATGTGATCAATTCTTTCATAATCCCCTCTATTGGTGGCAATAAACACAAACCTTGCTGTCAATCCAGCAGGTCAGGAACAGAATTGTCACTGGTGAGCTCTGGCTCCCTCTGGTGGTCACATGACCGTGTCTCTGATCTCACTGATGTTGGACGTCACAGTTGTTGTTTTTGTGTTTGCAGTGTGCCATGGCTCTGATCTACCTGACAGTACAGGACGTGTTCCAGCTGATTAACTACTACAGCTTTAGTTACTGGTTCTTTGTGGGTTTGTCCATCGCTGGACAGATCTACTTGCGCTGGAAAGATCCGGACAGACCGCGGCCTCTGAAGGTGATGAGCTTTACATGATCCTTACGTTACAGGATGAATCACATGTGGAAAATCCTGCAGTGTGAGATGTTTTAACAAAAAAAGTAAACAATTTATAACAAAGTTTTCGAAGTTTACGCTTTTGTCCTCCACATTTCAACACATTACATGTAACAGCAGGTAAATAATAATTATTATTTATTTATTATTATTATTATTATTATTATTATTATTATTATTATTATTATTTTATGTTTAAATACCACAACCTGAAATAATAAGAAATGAAATGAACGCTCTTCACACTAGAACACTTTCTATACAGACTTACAAGGAGATGTGTTGGTGTGTGTGACGCAACACAACACACATGAGGGAATAAATACATCTAAAATCTATAGGAGAATTGATGTATGTGCTAAATAGGAAGAGTAATGAATAGTACAGAATAATGCCTTTGTGATTGTGTGTGTGTGGTGTGTGTGTGTGTGTGTGTGTGTGTGTATACAGTTGTCGTTGGTGTACCCTGTGCTGTTCTGCTTGTGTACGGTGTTCCTGGTCGCCGTTCCCCTCTACAGCGACACGCTCAACTCCCTCATCGGCATTGCCATCGCTCTCTCCGGTGTTCCTGTGTACTTCCTGGGAATTCATCTCCCCGTGTCCAAACGGCCGCCATTCATCACCGCACTGCTGCGTGAGTGTTTCAGCTGCTCACTAACACTAACACTAACACTAACATGAGTCTGTGTCTTTAACTGCACTCTGTAGAGCTGTGAGTCTTAAACCGAGGCTCATGACCATTTAACATGGAAGTTATGATGAAACACCGGGGGCTGTTCTCAATTCCCCCAAACGACAACACGACTTGCACTGACTTGCATTTGTAAAAATAATCAAAGGACAGAATTTTATCCCACTGTTTTTAACCTGTTGTTAAAACTTTAGTTACAAAAATGTTGGTAGTTTTGTCTGATGTAGTGTCACAAACAGCTGGCATTGTTGTGGTCACACAGATGTTTAGTGCCTCATCGTGTACGTCCTTGTCGTGTCATGCGAGTGGAAATGTTCTCATGTTCATCCTCCCAGGATTTAATAACCAGGTCCAGGAGGTCCAGCAAACCTCCTAAGTTGTTTTCTTTGCTGGATGCACGTCAGGTTTTTGCCCTTTCTGAAACGCACTAATATTTTCTTCTATGATCTTGAGGTTGTCTTACAGAAATGTCAGGAATATCAGGAAATGAAAGCTCAAGTTCTGAACCGTCCTCTTGTTTTCATTTTTCTTTGATATTACTAGAACATCTGGGGTTTTGGTTTGGGATCAGAGTAAAGTGTGCTGTATTTCAGCCCTGGGTGAGAGAACGGTACAGAATTATCTAGATCAGGGGGGTCAAACTCGGGTGTAATTATATTTGGCCTGTGAGATCATATCAAATGTCCATTACAGCTGGCTAGCCGCATGCTCCGCTAATACTACAAATCCCAGAATGCCTTCCCACTGTATTGACACGTAGTCACGAACAGCAAGCGCTCCTCATTCTCTGTTGACGGTCGTTAACAACCATGTTACAGTCACATCAGGCAAGTTAACTCCACCCTCCATCAAAATGGACAAACGAAAGATGGACAATAGGAGCTTTCAAGACAGGAGGGAGGCAGATTATCTGTTCACGACTATAAAGGACAGACCTGTTTGTCTTGTGTGCTAACGGAGCTAAACGTGTCTGTAACCAAACAATAGAACATAAGAAGTCACGAGTCGAAAAGTTGGATTTTCATCGAATGAAATGATTATTTTTGGTTGTTTTGTTGTTGGTTTTAAAAAAAGATCCACTTCAAAAAGGAACTAAAAATGATCCAGTGAGAGGCATCATTTATTTATTTATTTAAATAATGAATGAACACCACTGATGTGTCTTTTATTTCAAATTTAATTTCTGATGTGTTTGACATATCGAGCTCTGGTTGTTCCAAATCCTGTGTTCAAGCGAAACTAAAGTTTGTTTCCATATTAAAAAGGTTGAACATTACAAATCAGTTGTAGTTCATTTTTCAATAAATATTCAGTTTGGCCTGTGACTTTATCTCAGGTTTATATTTTGGCCCACTGTGACTTGGAGTTTGACATCCCTGGTTTAGATCATGATAAATGATGTCACAATCTACTTCATGATATTATTTAATTATGTTAATCGATACAGACTGACCTAGAAACAGTTGATTTTGCTGTTTTTTACATCTCGTCGCTGTCGGGCGGAAACCTCGTATGTCCAAATTTGGTCAGTTTCATATTTTTTCACATATCGATGCTATTGGTCAGTCCCCACGTGGGTCTGTTATTTTTACAAGTTATTAACCAATCTAAAGTCTTGAAAATAGCTTGAGCGCAAATCTCATAACTCCATTGGACACTTCAACTGTCCACCTCTTCCTCACTCCGTGGGAGAGCTTCACGGCATATTTCTCCTCAAGAAGAGTCGCAACGAATCAACACGTCTTCTGAGGTAAATGTCTTCAAAACACTGGGCTCAAAGAAAAAAAAATCTTGACCCCCGCTAGTTCTGGTGCTCGTCTGAGGACAGGAATTTAGTGCAAGACAATCCACTGTAACGCGGACTAAACCCTGTGTACTGCAGATAAGGTACGGCGTGTCCTGAAAAATAACGGTTTTGGAGATACGAGGATTCCGTCTGACAGCGACGATAATCTTTAAAATGGTATAAAATACATTTCTGCAATTCTTTCAAAAAGGGTTAAATGTTTTTAAACTTTCAAATCTTTCTTTTTACATGTTTTTAACAAGTTTCTTAAAATTTTCCTTTCTGTGTTTAGAAATTTTTATCAGTAGAAATTTTATTTTTAATTATTGAAAATCTTGACGATTTTCGGACAAAAAAGTAGCGTTGTTGTGTTGGTGGGGACTCGATATCTGATCTGATAAATGTGTCATGATTTTATTTCCTGTGTCACTGGGATCGTGACATGATCTTTATCGCTCAGATGAATCTTGTCGTATTTCACGATCACTGCAGTCATCTGCTTTATTTTTTTTCTCTGGTTATTGTGTGGAAACCTTTCAGAACCCAGTGGTGTGATTTATGTGGATCGGGTCACATTCAAATTTTTTTTTCCTCTCTCCTTCAGGTTCTTTCACTCGATTCACTCAGTTCACGTGTTTCTGTGTGCTGACCGACATGGACCCGGTGGATTAAATCGATCATGTATGAAAGAACTACTTTATCAGCTCACACACACACACACACACCTTTTCTCAGGGATGAGTATGAAGGACCTTATGGAGGACGTAAGCTGATGGATTTCCGATTGTCTTCCTAAAAGTTATTTATCCGTCTGTGTGTTATGTGACGCTTTAAAAATTCTTTCTGATCATGTAAAAATATGTATAAAAGTTATTTTTTAGCTACTTTTTATTTGAAAGGTTTTGGATATTTAGAGAAAAAAATCTGAGCAAGTGAAAATATCTTGAGTTTAATCCAAGCGATCGAACTTCCTATTATAAGGAACTGAGAATAAGATTATTAACCAAAAAAAAAGCTACAATAAAATATAAAGCTCTAAATCGGCTGATTAATAAAACATAATGATCAGAAATATTAGATGAATTCTTTTCATATTAAAGATATTTTCACCTGATTAAATGACCGGTTGCAGTGTTTTGCTTTGCTTTGAGTTTTGCTTTATGATGTCATTGTAAAGAGAAACACACAACCACAAACTTTACACGTGTTAATTTATGTTGAGAAAAACGTCTGACACGTGACACACAGGTGTTTAACATCATCACGTGTTGTGTTTAACAGATTGTGCATGTGATCACAGAGTAAGAAGTTTATCGTTTTATTTCTTTGTAGACGAGACACTGACGTCACTCTCTGCTCTCGTCCTGTTGTATTTTTCTGCTCTACTTTAGAGAATCATGACCATAAATCTGATTCCTGACTTTTTAATTGCAGTTTGATCAGGAAAGTGTCACGATACACATACTGATCAAAGGTGTGTGTGTGTGTGTGTGTGTGAGACACTGGATTGTTTATCACTTATAATATTGTACACTGATTTCCTGATTTTTGTCACTTTCATAAAGTGCAGCTGGAGTTTTATTTATTTTAGTTTTTCAATAAACAAACATTTCTGAATTTGAATTTTTTATTTTATTTTTGTTTATACACTTCTACATATTTACAGCAAAACACCACCACCCCATTTTGTTGGGAATGTTTAACACAACACACAACCCCTCACACACAGACACACACACATCCCCTCTCACACACACACACACACAACACACAACCCCTCGCACACACACACAAACACACAACCCCTCACACACAGACACACACACACAACACACAACCCCTCGCACACAGACACACACACAACCCCTCCTAAACACACACAACCCCTCCTAGACAAACAAACACACAACCCCTCCTACACACACACAAACACACAACCCCTCCTACAAACACACAACCCCTCCTACACACACACAAACACACAACCCCTCCTACACACACACACAAACACACAACCCCTCCTACACAAACACACACACAACCCCTCCTACACACACACAAACACACAACCCCTCCTACACACACACACAAACACACAACCCCTCCTACACAAACACACACACAACCCCTCCTACACACACACAACCCCTCCTACACACACACAAACACACACACAACCCCTCCTACACACACACAACCCCTCCTACACACACACACAACCCCTCCTACACACAAACACACACCCTCCTACACACACACACACACAACCCCTCCTACACACACACACAACCCCTCCCACAGACACAACCAGTCCCCCCCCACACACACAACCCCTCCCACACACAAACACAACACACTGCAACATCACTCAGACAATGCAAAAACACATCAGCAACATTATATGCATCAGCAAACACATCACTGCATCATCATGGGAGTAAAAGTGTGCGCGCACACACACACACACACAGTCTCAGTCAGAATCAAATTCTTCTCCATCCTCATCCTCTTCCAAATCCTTCATCACCTCCCTCTGATAGCGCTCCCAGCTCCTCCTGCTGTACGAGTGCTCCTCACTCCAACAACCTGGAGTTAAGAGATACACAACAGAGATTTATATCTTCACAGGACGCTCTTAAGACCCACAAAACACTCAATCATTAATCAACTTTTTCTAATAAAATAAAATAAATAGAGCATTTTTTTTTATTTAGAACATTTTAGAGTAACAAAATAACAATTAAAAGAACCAAAGACTTAAACTACTTCAGTCTGTGTGTACTGAATTTATACAATACACGAGTTTCACTATTTGAGTTGAATAACTGAAATAAATGAACTTTTCCATGACGTTATAATTTATTGACATTAACATGTGTGTAGCATAACAGAGACTCAGGACAGAACCAGAACATGGCCCACACACCTCCATAGCGTTCTTCGTTATTCTCATCGTCACTGTCCTCATCTGGGTAATCGTTCCTCCAGTTGCTTTCAGCATTTTCATCATCCTCATCCTCGTACACTTCTTCCTCCAAAGCGACCTCGTCAGGTACCTGGGGATTGAAATCCCATTACTCAGATGGAACAGTGATGCTGATACCGAACCATCAGCATTTTCTTTAGCATCATAAACGCTTCCTGTAGCCTTCTTGAACTTTGGATGAAGATGTTCTACTGTTCGTAATAAACTATTAATTAGAAGCTTAAGAAAAAGCAACAGATTAAATGACAACATTAAAAGGTCACATACACAGGTCTGGAAGACCAAAAAACTTTCTGTATTAAATAATAAATTGCGTAATGAATAGATAAGTCCCTGGAGACTAAGAAACCCCTCTTATATGGGCTGCATTTGAATACTGGATTGATTCTTAAATTTTATGACACAATAAGTTCAACAGTGAGATGATGTTCAGCTGTTTCTTAAAAAAAATCCACAAATTCTGTGTCTGACTGGTTCAATTCCTCAGGTTTTTATATACTTATATTTAATTAATTTCTGTCTGACTAAGATCTCTCCACTCACCAGCTGTCCTTCTTCAGTGTAAGGTCTGACCGATAAGATGTCCTGAATCCAGCCGGGTGTGGCCTTCTCCTGGTAGTACAGATCATAAACGTAGTCATCCTCCTTCTCGCGATGTTCAGTCCCGTGTGTGGACATGCTCAGCTTCTCGCGCATCATCTTCACAGAGTTACACAGAATCGTCTCGGTGTCAGACTCCATGTTCTAGAGAAGACGGTAACGATAAAAACTGATCTCAGACGGTGCCTTCAACACCTCCAACATTTAGTCAGTCCTTATAGGATTCTAGTCATCAACAATCATTACCTTCTCAGGATCCTTCTCGTGCTCCTCACCGTCTTCCTGAACGATATCAAACACCTGCACGTCTCCCAAACGAGATCCGGTGTCTGTCTGAACCTTCTCTTCAGGTTCGTGTTCTATTCGAGGCTCTGTGGGAAGTCCGGCTCGGTGGCTGGACAGGATCCGGTACCGTTCCTCTCTTCTTGTGGTCCATTTGGTGTTGCGCAAGTCACTGATGACCCTGGTGGAGCTGCCGTGAGACGGACGCAGGGCGTGTGCGAGACGTGGACGTGACAGCGCTTCACGTACGTGAGTCTGCACCGGAGTGTCCTGTAAATAAAAGCCCACAGAAATGTGTTTAAACATTAGATGTGTTTGTTTTACAGCATTAATACATGATGGTTTATCTCATGTCACTCTCACAGTCACGTGACCAAAAAGTAATTATTGTATTACTAAAATAAACGTTATGGCTTAAAATGATATAAATATTGTATAAACTGTGCGGTTTATTCTGAAAAGTAAACAATAACGTCATATTTACTTAATGCTAGTAAGTTAGAAGCTAACAAATGTAAGCACCTGAGGCTAATTAGCCAAGTTAACACACTAGTTAGCACACTAACAGTGTAATTGACACAGTTTGAAGGTAAACACTGAGCTCGGTATCACCTGAGACGACACGGTAACAGTAACAGACCGTACAGTAACAGACGGTACAGTAACAGTATTATTGACACACACCTGAGACGACACTGTACAGTAACAGACGGTAACAGTAACAGACGGTAACAGTATTATTGACACACACCTGAGACGACACTGTACAGTAACAGACGGTAACAGTAACAGACGGTAACAGTATTATTGACACACACCTGAGACGACACGGTACAGTAACAGACAGTAACAGTAACAGACGGTAACAGTAACAGACGGTAACAGTATTATTGTCACACACCTGAGACGACCCTGTACAGTAACAGTAACAGTATTATTGACACACACCTGAGACGACACGGTACAGTAACAGACGGTAACAGTAACAGACGGTAACGGTAACAGACGGTAACGGTAACAGTAACAGACGGTACGGTAACAGTATTATCGACACACACCTGAGACGACACTGTACAGTAACAGTATTATTGACACACACCTGAGACGACACGGTACGGTAACAGACGGTACAGTAACAGTATTATCGACACACACCTGAGACGACACTGTACAGTAACAGACAGTAACAGAAACAGACGGTAACAGTAACAGACGGTAACAGTATTATTGACACACACCTGAGACGACACTGTACAGTAACAGACAGTAACAGAAACAGACGGTAACAGTAACAGACGGTAACAGTATTATTGACACACACCTGAGACGACACGGTACAGTAACAGACGGTAACAGTAACAGACGGTAACGGTAACAGTATTATTGACACACACTTGAGACGACACTGTACAGTAACAGACAGTAACAGTAACAGACGGTAACAGTAACAGACGGTAACAGTAACAGACGGTAACAGTATTATTGACACACACCTGAGACGACACGGTACAGTAACAGACGGTAACAGTAACAGACGGTAACGGTAACAGTATTATTGACACACACCTGAGACGACACTGTACAGTAACAGACGGTAACAGTAACTGACGGTAACAGTATTATTGACACACACCTGAGACGACACGGTACAGTAACAGACGGTAACAGTAACAGACGGTAACGGTAACAGTATTATTGACACACACCTGAGACGACACGGTACAGTAACAGACAGTAACAGTAACAGACAGTAACAGTATTATTGACACACACCTGAGACGACACGGTACAGTAACAGACGGTAACAGTAACAGACGGTAACAGTATTATTGACACACACCTGAGACGACACGGTACAGTAACAGACAGTAACAGTAACAGACGGTAACAGTATTATTGACACACACCTGAGACGACACTGTACAGTAACAGACAGTAACAGTAACAGACGGTAACAGTAACAGACGGTAACAGTATTATTGTCACACACCTGAGACGACCCTGTACAGTAACAGTAACAGTATTATTGACACACACCTGAGACGACACGGTACAGTAACAGACGGTAACGGTAACAGACGGTAACAGTAACAGACGGTAACAGTATTATTGTCACACACCTGAGACGACCCTGTACAGTAACAGTAACAGTATTATTGACACACACCTGAGACGACACGGTACAGTAACAGACGGTAACAGTAACAGACGGTAACGGTAACAGACGGTAACGGTAACAGTAACAGACGGTACGGTAACAGTATTATCGACACACACCTGAGACGACACTGTACAGTAACAGTATTATTGACACACACCTGAGACGACACGGTACGGTAACAGACGGTACAGTAACAGTATTATTGACACACACCTGAGACGACACTGTACAGTAACAGACGGTAACAGAAACAGACGGTAACAGTAACAGTATTATTGACACACACCTGAGACGACACTGTACAGTAACAGACAGTAACAGAAACAGACGGTAACAGTAACAGACGGTAACAGTATTATTGACACACACCTGAGACGACACGGTACAGTAACAGACGGTAACAGTAACAGACGGTAACAGTAACTGACGGTAACAGTATTATTGACACACACCTGAGACGACACGGTACAGTAACAGACAGTAACAGTAACAGACAGTAACAGTAACAGACAGTAACAGTATTATTGACACACACCTGAGACGACACGGTACAGTAACAGACAGTAACAGTAACAGACAGTAACAGTAACAGACAGTAACAGTAACAGACAGTAACAGTAACAGACGGTACAGTAACAGACGGTAACAGTAACAGACGGTAACAGTATTATTGACACACACCTGAGACGACACTGTACAGTAACAGACAGTAACAGTAACAGTAACAGACAGTAACAGTAACAGACGGTACGGTAACAGTATTATTGACACACACCTGAGACGACACGGTACAGTAACAGACAGTAACAGTAACAGACAGTAACAGTATTATTGACACACACCTGAGACGACACGGTACAGTAACAGACAGTAACAGTAACAGACAGTAACAGTATTATTGACACACACCTGAGACGACACTGTGGCCACGAGCTTAAACACGGAGTTCTCGATCCGCTCCGGTTCCGGTTCCGGTTCGGACTGTACAGGACTGGATTCGGCTCGGACCCGTTTACAGGCGAGCAGCAGCGCGTCCGCGGGGTCTGTGCATCTCTTCCGCTTCACCCTCAGGATGGTGGTTCCAGGATCCATAACGGGCTTCGGGATAAAGGAGCAGTAACCACAACACGATGGGCTTCTTCTTCTCTTACTCCTCTGTAGGCCGCGGCTGAGTCCTCTGCGTTATGGCGGAGTTACCAGTCCATATAAACATTCAACACTATTACCGCCACCTAGTGTCGTGGAGTGTAGTGAAAGAATTACTGTACAAACAGATGAACAAAATAAACTTCTCTGGGATCCCAAAGTGTGTATGTGTGTATATATGTGTGTGTGTGTGTGTCTGTGTATTTGTGTGTATGTGTGTGAGTGCGTGTGTGTGTATATATGTGTGTGTGTGTGTCTGTGTATTTGTGTGTATGTGTGTGAGTGCGTGTGTGTGTATATATGTGTGTATATATGTGTGTGTGTGTGTGTGTGTATATATGTTTATATATGTGGGGTTTTTCTTCTTTTTTTTTTTTATCAGTGTCACCTGGTGACACGCCAAAGAACAGAAGCAGAATAGAATTTACATGAAATTCTAAAAAAAAAAAAAAAAAAAAAAAGAATGCGTAGCTTTCAGGAATCTGTTGAACTTTGATATGGTGTTTACTGAAGTTAGTGTTAACAACGAGAGAAAATAAAGGGACAAATTGATGTGTTCACCGGATGTTCAGCTGCGCCCCCTGCTGTTAGAGCCCGGAGCTGGGGACAGCACCGCCCCCGCAGGTAACACCGCCCCCGCAGGTAACACCGCCCCCGCAGGTAACACCGAGTTTAGTTCTGTCCTTAAAACAGCAGCACAATTGTGCAGTTGGGGATAAAGTAAGAGGTGCAGGGACGTTAGCTAACTGTTTAATGTATGTACTGTGTGTATAATATAACAACAATATAACAACAATCTCATAGGTTGTCAACAATGTTGAGTTTCTACGTATTAAAAGTGACCGGGGCATTAAAGTGTATGGTGTTTACTGTGAGCATGTACAAAGCTCCTCCATGTCACCTGATAAGAGCAGATGGTGAAGTGTCTCAGCACAATGAATGACCGAGCGTTCACAACTACAGCTCTACATATTGTACCGGGATTAGTTTACAACATGATCATCACCCCTTCACTTAGCTTTAGCAATTAGCATCCAAAATACATTTCCCTAAGATGGGGTAAAGAAATCATTTGTTCAACTCCCATGTGTTTGTTGTAAGAAATAAATGAACCCATAGGTGTGAAAGTGAACTGAGACACATTTAACAAGCAGCCACAGAGCTACAAAAGTGTTTGTTAGTGTGATAGCTAGTTGTGTTGCTAGTAACCTGACATCTTCTCTCTCTCTCTCTCTCTCTCTCTCTCTCTCTCTCTCTCTCTCTCTCTCTCTCTCTCTCTCTCTGGGTAAAAACAACTTTCGGATATCCGTAATCAGGAGGCAGGAATAAAATAGGAGTCAAATCAGTCCGTCTTATGATTCTGACCCTTCCTTTAGTTTGACACGTGGCCTATTTTTCTGCACGTGTTTTTCTCTAACAACACACCGGGGCACTGACTGCAGTCAGCTGTGTGCACGTGGGGGCTCCAGTTAATGACACGCACAGCTCACGTTTGTGTTAGCAAGAGTTAGTGTACTGTAGGTGAAGGTAGTGTAGATTTGACTAATTAGTTAATAATAACTTATTAAAACTCTAATAAGAAATGTTATTTTACTATGTCACGTGCCCCAGTAAAGTGGAAGCTGCCCTGAAGGGTGAAAATCTCTCTCTCTTTCTGTCCAGGTACAGGGAGGATTTTAGGTTGATGAATACGTCATTAAACCTGAGTGTGTTCTTAAACCTTAGTCCACACTAGACACGTAAACACTGAACAAGTGTTTTTATTCCCTGTGAAAAAGTGTGAATACTTGTGCTGTAGATGTTCACCAGGATCAGAAGTGGGAAACATCACTTGTGTACAATTCAGGACTTAAATAATAGACAATGATGTGTGATGGATTTATTTGTATTTTAATTGCATTTAGACCCAGTGTGCAATGGAGCCACAGAACCGGCTCTGGTCCGACTCACAGAGGTTGTTCAGGACCAGATGAAGGTAAGTTTGTTCTGTTCCTGACTTTAACCCTATAGTGAACATTTACATTCTCTTACTGACGGCAGAACTGCAGCTTCACAATCTAATGTTTCTTTACACTATTGGCACATTGTAGTCTATTTTTAAATAAAGAGCAAATCTCTGCACTGCCTCACAACAGTACATTATAGCTGTTTCATTTTTTTAAATCATCTTATTTTAGGTTGTCCACCAGAATGTTTTCTGAACACATTTCTGTATGTTCCTACAGCATAGCAACATTTAATGTTTTCTTAATATTAGGCCATAATTTGTCATTACACCCTTTATTTTTGATGAACATATCACATATTATATCTCCCTGTTGGTTGTGGGAAAGAAAAAAATGAATTTTTCTATGATAAGTAGATTTTAAATATCTGGATGGGAGAATCTGGATTGGTCCTATGTTTCCTGAGGAGGAAATAAAGTTTGTATTCCAGCACTAGGCTTAGAACTGCAATCCAGACCTAATGTTCATTTATTTTAGTCTTTATCAGGAAAACAACGCATTAAAATTTCATCAGAAGAACGAAAAACACCAGGATTCCGTGTCCCACATTGTATTGTAGACTTTATTGCCCTTATTGCTGTTTCCTTCAGGTCTCCCTGGCTAATGCTGATGAGCAACACCAGAAGGATTTGGACACCATCACTCAGCTGGAGCAGAATAATTCTGACCTGACAGACCAGGTGGTGATACTGATAGAAAATATGGAAAAATGCAAACAACTGATGTTTGCCCACAGCACAGAGTTTGCTAATCTAATAAAAGTAAGTGTGAAAAAAAGGACACGCATTAAGCAGATAATTTAGAAATATGGAGAATTGTTCTGCATGATAAGTTAACATTACAATGTAGTTTTGCATTTGTGAACATTAATCTCTGGAGTGTGAACTTATTTTTCCCGTGTGTTTTAGGAGTGTGTACAAGACTGGGAGAAAACACTCAAGGTAAATCTTTTTCTCATGAGCGTCTGCGTGTGTGTGCGTCTGCGTGTGTCGAGTCAATTCAAGAAGATTTTATTGTCATTTACACCATACATAGCTGTTACAGTACACAGTGAAATGAGACAATGTTTCTCCAGGATCAGGGTGTTCACAGAGCTATAAGGACTTAGTAAGTTAGTCCTAGATACATAAAGTGCATCTGTGCAACCTGGTCTACACAGTGCAGGAAAAGACAATAAACAAAAACAGCAGTGACTGTAGGGGAACTGTAGGGGATCCAGTGAGGGTGGTAACTGGGT
This sequence comes from Tachysurus vachellii, assembly GCF_030014155.1. NCBI lineage: Eukaryota > Metazoa > Chordata > Actinopteri > Siluriformes > Bagridae > Tachysurus > Tachysurus vachellii. The sequence continues at coordinate 42,620,869 of NC_083460.1, forward strand.
CTTGATGCGTCTCATGGCGAGCTTCTCAACGCACTTCATAACTATGGTTGCGTGTGCGACGGGACGATAGTCATTGAGGCAGGACACTGCAGATTTCTTTGATAAACAGTATGTCAGGGTGAACATTCTACCCCATAGAGTTCACATATGCCCCTTTTCCACCGAGGCAGTTTGAGTGCTGATTCAGAGCAAAAGCCTAATTTAGAACCAGTTCTTTCTTTTTCGACAGCTGGGGGCGGGGCTACTGTTAGATAATGTACCTTAAGTATACTAATGTTTAATACACTTTTACTTTACCGCAATATGATCAATTATCAGCACACATGATAGTAGTTAGCTACATGCTAAGGCTAACTTTTTTCTGTGTTAATGATAAAATAACGTTATGTACTTTCTCGATTACAACCTCCGTTTATACAGATTACATGGAGCTGCACGTACACGTTGGATTCGCCACGTTTGGGTGTTAATGTAGGTTCACAAAGCCATGAGCATTAACAGTAAAGCAACATCCGCCATTGTTGTTGTTGATGTTGTGTTTGCCGCTGCTGCGCTAACGTTGCTGTGTAACGTGACACGTATACAGTGACGTCAGACTCGGCTCTGTGATGCTCTCTAACCGATGGAAAGGCAAACCAGTTCTTTGAAAGTTCGCCAGTGGAACCAACTTTGAACCAGCACCAGTGCTAGCTCTGAACCAGCACCCGGTTCTTTTTGGTGGAAAAGGGGTAATAGAGCCTCTTTAGCATTAGCACTGAGAGGAATGTAAACTCCGACAATGTAAACCATGGTGAATTCCTGTGGTAAATAAAATGGCCTGCATCTAACAGTCACAAACTCCACTAGCGATGAACATTAACTAGAAACAAGCACAGAGTTCTTGCACCATTTTGTGTTGATGGAAACACACACACCACCACTGCCAGCCTTACTGCACGGAGCTGCATTTCTGTTGGCGCGAAATGAGCTGAGCTCGTCTAGCTGAAATACAGGTCTGGAACTCTGTCACTGAGCTACGTCTCCGTGAACACAAAGAAGCAGCAATTTCTAAACTCTCGCTGTGTAGAGCGTTCGAGTCGGATGTAGTCCAGTTTATTGTCCAGGGAGCAAACATTGGAAAGTAGAATGGACAGGAGAGCAGGCCAGCTAGGGTTAGTTATTAGCCTAAGTATATATTGTAGAAGTAATTAAAGTCATTAAGCCTTAAATGTTGGTCTTTGAGGTCTCCCTGACTAAAGCTGAGAAGAAACAGCGTAAGGCTGCGAAGATCATCACTCAGCTGGAGAAGGAGAAATCAGATCTGACAAACCAGCTGGAAACATTGAAGGACACAGTAAGGGTCATGGAGAAGCAGCTCTCCGAGACTTACTTGCAGCATGCTGAGCTCAGGGTAAATGGAGAAAAAGAGAAATGTCTTGCATTAAGCAGCTTCTTTAAGTATAATTTGATGACTTTAATTATGTTTAAGCATTAAGCATTCAAATATAAACCTTCTGTGCTCCATCTGTGTGTTTAGGTGCATGAAAAACACCAGGATTCCATGTTGCACATTGTAGACTTTATTGCCCTTATTGCTGTTTCCTTCAGGTCTCCCTGGCTAATGCTGAGGAGCAACACCAGAAGGATTTGGACACCATCAGTCAGCTGGAGCAGGAAAATTCTGACCTGACAGACCAGGTGGTGATACGAAAAGAAAATATTGAGAAATGCAAACAACTGATGTTTAACCACAGCACAGAGTTTAATAATCTAATAAAAGTAAGTGTGAAAAAAAAACATGCATTAAGCAGCTCATTTAGAAATATGGAGAATCTTTAATGTTTTTTCTGCAAGTTAACATTACAATGTAGTTTTGCACTTGTGTACATAAAGCTCTGGAGTGCGAACCTATTTTTCCCCTGTGTGTTTTAGGAGTGTGTACAAGACTGGGAGGAAATACTCAAGGTAAATCTTTTTCTAATGATGCTACGACTGCTATTGTAAATTGTGTTTGTGTGTGCGTCTGCGTGTGTGCATCTGCATGTGTGCATCTGTGTGTACGTCTGCATATGTGTGCGTCTGCGTGTGTGTGTGTGTGCTTTTTTAAATTTTAGACTATTCTCTTGAGTAATGATTTCATTTGTCTAAATGTGTGTGTAGAAGTGAATAGTCACTAAGCCTTAATTGTTGGTCTTTGAGGTCTCCCTGGCTAAAGCTGAGAAGAAACAGCAGAAGGCTGCGAAGATCATCACTCAGCTGGAGAAGGAGAAATCTGATCTGAGAAACCAGCTGGAAACACTGAAGGGTCATGGAGAAGCAGCTCTCCGAGACTCACTTGCAGCATGCTGAGCTCAGGGTAAATGGAGAAAAAGAGAAATGTCTTACATTAAGCAGCTGCTTTAGTGATAATATGATGACTTTAATTATGTTTAAGCATTAAACATTCAAATATAAACCTTTTGTGCTCCATCTGTGTGTTTAGGTGCATGAGAGAGCAGGAGGCTCACAACATCCTCAAGGCTGAGAACCATAAGGTGAAGATGATGAACGATGAGGATCAGTTACTGACTGTAAACATTTCTTTTTTTGTGAAACTATGACTTAAATGTAAACTTTGTCTGCTGTACTAAACTGTGAAACAGCTCATTTGAAGCAGTTTGAAGCTGTTACTACACAAATAACACCTCTTTTCTATCGTAGTAATGTAGAGACGCAGCTACAACCGTGTTTTGTGTAGTAACAGTGTTTAGCTCAGGAGTTATTGACTCGGGAAACTCCAATCTGTGAATATGTGACCAACTTTACTTAAGACGCCGAGGCGCTTTTTTCCTTCTCGATAGGTGAGTAACGTTGGTTTTGTTTTGTTACACAGAACTAATATATGCCTTTGTCCTTTACATGATTATGCTTGTGTGTCATTTTTGCTTGTTTGTTTATCTGCAATCGTATTGTTCTTCACTTCAGCTGTGATAAAGACACATTTCTTTCCATTAGTTGCCTGGGTTACGTATGTATGTGTGGGCGGAGCTATCAATACAGGGGTGGGACCCATTTGGGTTAGGGGCGTGTTTGTTTTGGTGATTTCAAATGTCAACATTGGCTTTCAAACATCGGAGACCCTGCCTCTCCAAGACCCTCACCCTGCCTCTCTGCCTCTGTCATGATTTCACGCATGCGTGCTGAAGGGGAAACAGGGGAACTGAGCTCTCCGGAACATCTGGACTAAAACTGCACAAGATTCTCCTAAGAAGCCGTGGGACTCCATCTTGTTTCTCCAAGAACTAAAGCAAATTTTCCTCTGATATTTAGAGTATGTGGTTAATATTTGCATCATTAATGACTTGTGCCTCTCTCATCCACCCGTGACCCACCCGAAATTAATGAAAATGTCAGTTTTATTACCGATCTGTTACACACAGGTGCACACACAGTTACACACCAGTACACACCGGGACATACTGGTAGACACCGGTAGACACACAGTTGCACACACAGTTACACACAGGCACACACCCAGTTACACACAGGCGCACACACAGTTACACAAAGGTGCACACAGTTACACACCAGTACACACAGTTACACACAGGCACACACAGTTACACAAAGGTGCACACACAATTACACACCGGTCCACACAGTTGCACACCGGTACACTGGTTTAAAAAGATCAATATGATTAACTTTTAAAGTTCATAACTACTATCAGTTTGTTAACTGCAACATAAAGAGTGCTAAGTCAAAATGATTCATTCATTCAATTCTCTTGGTTAACTAAAAATTAGATGTAATTCAAGGAGTGCCCAGTAGGGGGAACTCAAAGGCTGCCGGGAGTAGCTGACTCGAGCTATGCTGTGCGTCACAGCCAATACAGCTCAGCACGCAGAAAACAGCATGAGTCCGTGTCTCTTTTATTATATATTTTCCCCCTTTTCAAGGGGTGCAACATTTTGGAGGCCCCAGCGAGGAGGATGGTCCCTGGTCCTGCTGATCGATTTAGTGCCATATGACGACATCCCATCTTGCAACCACAACCACAGTGATAGGTATGTGGTAGCTCAGTGGTTAAGGTGTTCGGCTACTGATTGGAAGGTCATGGGTTCGAACCCCAGGTCCAGCAAGCTGCCACTGCTGGGCCCCTGAGCAAGGCCCTTAACCTTCAGTTGCTCAGTTGTAAGTCACTCTGGATAAGGGTGTCTGCTAAATGCCGTAAATGTAAATGTAAATGATAGGAGGTCAGCAGTGTGCAGTAGTCCCACAACCGGATGGGCAGAAGTGCGAGTAATCTGAGGTTCCTTACTCTAACCAGGAGATGCTACAAGTTCTTCCCAACCACGTATACATTCTGCTTTACACTGACACTGACCATTTATTCACAACCAACATGGACATGCTAGAGGACCTGAAACTTGAAGTAGTTGGGACACTTTTTAGACTGAGTAGTGATCAGTTGACTGCAGTGTGTGACTTTCTAGATATTGTTGGTACTGAGCATGAGAATGTTCTGGGGAAAAGTCATTCATTCCTAATTGCACACATTGTGAAGTATATTGAGAGAGATGGGGTACAGGAACTTGAGGACCAAGGTATGTCGTTTCTCCTTAACCTGAAGGACAAAATTGTTGAAATTCAATTACCACTTGAAACTCAGCCTGCAATCCAGAATTCTTTAGAGCCAAAACAATTAGTTCAGGTCTCAGAACAGGAAAGGCTGCAAAAACAGATTGATGCACTACAATTATCACTACAGCAAACACAAAGTGAAACAAAACATGAAGTAAAGACAGTGGGCCAAACAAACCTGAACAGTAGTCCAGCAAAAGACCTCAACCAACCATTTGTATGACAAAGAGAGTTTAAAATAGCTGGCCAAATTGGAGAACCAGGACAAAAAGATAAACTCAGTTTCTCTAGCCTGTCTCATCAAATTGAGAATGGAATAAAGAAAAACATCCCTGAACACGAAATAGTCCATGCAGTCATCAAAGCAATCGTCCCTGGAATGCAACTACGCAGTTATTTAGAGGGCAAAGGCAATTTAACATTACCTACCTTGAGAAGAATCCTTCGCTCACATTACCAGGAGACAGTTGCAACTGAACTGTACAAACAACTAATATCAGTCCCAAGACAGTAAAGAAAGTCCTCAGAACTTTCTCATTTGTGCATTAGATTTGAGGCAGAAAATTATTTTTGCATCGCAGGAAGCTGAGTCTAGCCTCAAGTACGATTCTAATCTGGTGAAAAATATGTTTCTCCACACTGTTCTTACCGGCCTGCAAAACAAGCCATACCTGTATACCTGAGGCAGAGAAACAAAGTAAAAAAAAACTGCAGTCCAACATCGGCCGATGGTGCACTCAGTTGAATGCACTGATGTCCCAGCACCTACAGAAAAGAAAGGGAAAACGTTACCTCAGGAAAATAAGAATAAACACAGTTCTGACTTGCTAAATGAAATCAGCAAAATCAAATCAGATATGGCACTATTAAAGAACCTTAGTGCTGAAGTGTCACAAATCAGAGAGTCGATTCAACTGCCTCAAGCCAGTGCAGCACAGAATTTGTCCACTCCTGCTTTACAAAACAACACACCAGCAAATCAGATTGAGCATTCGTCTCCTGCGTGTTGGCCAAAATACAGCCCAGGACAGAGAGGAAGGACTGCTCAGTTTCAACAAGGATTTGCTCCTCAACGTCATTTCATGCATCCCAGGAGTCGTCCTAGGAGGTGTTTAAACTGCCAACAGAGTGGAACCGATATGTATTGTACACAATGTTGCAGATGTGGAAGCAGTGAGCATTTCCTGGCAGGCTGCAGAGTAAGAACAACAAACTTAGCCAGAGACGGTAATTTAAACAAGGGAGGGTTGCTTCCATGGGACAGGAAGTGGCCTGCCAGGTGTTAAAGTCCCACCAACAGTACTTGTGTTGTGGGGTGAAGGGGGATTCCCATGATTTCAGGCTTTGTACATCATGCCACATGGCCCGTTACTGCTCTAAGTTATGTCAGGCTCGTCATTTGAGTGAACACAAGAAAGACTGTAAGCGGAATAGACACAAAGATGTGAAAGAATTAAGATGCAAAATGAGAACCAATCCAAACAAAACATTGAGTGTGTTCGCTTTAGTGGGAAAACTGTGTCTCATTGATTGTTATGAATGACATGGAGTAAAAACAACAGCATTGTGGGACACAGGTTCTCAAGTTTGTATCATTGATGAGTGGTGGAAAAATAACGTATTACCTGATGTGATGCTGAGGCTTGTCTGCGAGATAATTGATGCATCTTACACACTTCAGATAGTTGCAGCTAATGGACAAGATATCCCTTATGTTGGATGGATAGAAGTCATATTTCGGTTGCCAGGAGAAAACAGTGACAGCAGAGATCCCGTCATTCCCATTCTAGTAACAAAGGGAAAGCACCTCTCCCATCCTATCATTGGTTACAAAGCTATTGAGCTCATAGTGACCAATAGCACAGGTGAAAGTGCTGATCCAACATGTGGGGAACAGTTGAAGAGAATAGTGAAGATGACTTTCCCGAGATTAGAGACAAACCACATTCAAGCTTTTCTAGAACTTGTAAAGGCAGAAAAGTCAAATGAATATGTGGTGAGAACTTCCAGAGAAAAGGTGTTAATACCCAAGTGTACTTCTCTGCAGGTTGAGTGCCAATAAGGATGAGCCCACTGAAGGAGGAAACCACTTTGATGTTTGAACCTGATGTTGATCCCAAATGGGCAGAAGGGCTAGAGTTCCAGGAGGCTCTTGTGCAGGTGAAGAGGGGTTTACCTTCATGACTTGATTGCTCAGGGCTGGATATCAAAATCAACATCATCTTATGCATCATCTGTTGTCTGTGTTAGGAAAAGTGATGAAAGCCTGCGCCTTTGTGTAGATTACAGGGAGCTGAATAAGAAAAGAAAACCCATCCTGATCGTCAGCCAATTCCCTGGGTACAAGATATTCTCGACAACCTGGTTGGGAATTCATGGTTTTCACTATTAGATCAGGGCAAAGCATATCATCAAGGATTTATGGCGAAGGAGAGTAGACCCCTGACTGCATTCGTAACTCCATGGGGGTTATATGAGTGGATACAAATTCCTTTTGGTCTGATGAATGCTCCAGCTGCCTTTCAAAGGTGTATGGAGGAATGGTTGGAGAGTTTGAGAGACCGTATATGTTTGCCGTACCTAGATGACATCATAGTATACAGCAAGTCTTTTGAAGACCACCTCCACCATGTGCGGGAGGTACTGCAGCAGCTTAGACGGTACAGAATTAAACTGAAACCAAGTAAATGTGGAATGTTCAAAAGGAAAATCTGCTATCTTGGAAGAATTGTTTCTGCCGAAGGCAGCAAAGTGGACCCAGCTGATACAGAGGCTGTGCGAGCATGGAAGGAAAAGAGACCAAGCACTGTCGAACAGCTGCGAACTGTGATGGGCCTATTAAGATACTACGGACAATATATTAAAGATTTCTCAAAGATTGCTGGACCACTATAAGACTTACTCAAGAACACCCCAGGAGAGGAAAAGATGTGTCAACAATCAAGGCAAAGCAAACTAAAGAATAGAGGAGTGCCTTCTAAAGAAATAATAGTTTGGAAAACTGAGCACCAAGAGATTTTAGAGCAGTTGATCAACCATCTGGTCGAAACACCTATCCTTGCATTTTTCGCTGCCCTTCGTTTTTCACACGGATGCCTCAAACCAAGGTCTGGGGGCAGTATTATACCAGAAGCAGAATGACAAGCTCCGTGTAATAGCGTATGGCTCTCAGACACTCACAGCTGCCGAACGAAACTACCATTTCCATTCGGATAAATTAGTTTCTCGCCCTTAAGTGGTCGGTGACCGAGAAAGTCAGAGACTACTTATACTACGCACCTACATTCATGGTCTTCAACAATAATAACCCACTCACATATGTACTATCCAGCGCAAAACTGGATGCAACTGGTTGTAGGGGGGTAGCTGAGTTAGCCGATTTCCATTTTTCGATAAAGTACCACCCTGGCCGAGAGAAGGCAGATGCTGACAGCTTATCAAGATTGCCATGAAACAATGTACAGAGGAATTGTCATCAGACAATTGCCATCAGTTGTATTGCAGCAACTACTCAAGCGGTAGAAGTACAAGCGGTAGGGGTGGCAACAGTTCTATTCCTGCGGATGAAATACGTCAGGCCCAACAGGAGGATCCGCACTTTGGACCTGTAATAAAATGTAAACTGACCAGTGTGAGGCCCCGTGGCCACCAAATTAAGTCTCTTACCGCTAAGATCAGATGTCTTCTTCGAGAGTGGGAGAATGTTGCAAAAAGCTGTCCTTGTTTGAAGCAAAAGAAGCCTTGTAAAGAGACAAGGGCCCCCTCTCACCAATATAACCACAACGCAGCCCTTTGAGCTTGTATCTGTAGACTTCCTGCATTTAGACAAATGTAAGGGGGATATAAATATATATTGGTGAACTTTACACAGTTTACACAGGCATACCCCACAACATCAAATTCTGCTAAAACGGTAGCTGATTGCCTGTTTAATGACTATGCCCTGCATTTTGGATTTCCAAAGCGAATATACCACGACAAAGGTGGTGAATTTGAAAATCAGCTTTTGACCCAGCTGACCAAGAATTGCGGTGTCCAGAACGAAGAACAAAGAAAAGAGAGTTCCAGAACGACGTCATTCCACCCACAAGAGAATGGTCAGACAGAGCGATTTAATAGGACCGTACTTCAGATGCTCAAAACAGACAAGCAGAAGACGAACTGGAAGGAATCTCTGAATAAGTTAATCTTTGCATATAATAGTACAAAATGTGAGGTCACAGGATTCTCACCTTTCTATCTTCTTTATGGCCAACATCCCAGAATACCAGTAGATCTACTCTTTGGTTTGGAAGAAAGCACCGGTACAGTGGGCCACCAAGAATACCTGCAGAGATGGAGAGAACAGATAAGTGAAGCATATGAAATAGCAAGGGAGAATGTGGAAAAGGCAGCTGGATGGAGTAAGAAACATTATGATAAGAAACTGAGAAGCACAACCTTGTATCCAGGTGACCGTGTACTTGTTAGGAATCTGATGCCAAGAGGAGGTACAGGCAAGTTGCGTAACCATTGGGAAGACACTATCCACACCGTTGTGAGGCAAGTTAAGGAATATCTCCCAATTTATGAAGTCAAGCCTGAGCTGGGGAAGGGGAGGTCTAGAATCCTACACCGAAACCTCCTGCTGTCATGCAATCATTTGCCGATGGAAGGGCAATCCAACAAAGATGTTGACCTAGAGAAAAGAATGACAAAGGACAACAAAAAAAGAAGTGACATTGTTGAAACCAGTAAGGATGAAGAGGAGGATGAGGATGAGTTTTGTGCTTATTACTCACCAAAGCAGCAGCACTGTGAGGAAAGGTGTGACAAGGATGTTGACCAATCGGAAAGAGGGATGAGTGGACTGGTCGAGCAGACTGAGGAAATCAGAAACCAAGTGGATGTTGTTGGACTAACAGAGGAAGGAGGCCCAGGTGAAGAAGACAGAGAAGAAAAAAAAATCCATGATGTCTTTTGCTATAGCGACTGTGTATAGACCCCCAGGGCCCTACACTGATTTTCTTAGAGAGTTTGCAGATATTCTTTCGGACCTATTGGTTAACTTTGATAAAGCATTAATTGTAGGAGATTTTAACATTCACATTGACGATACAAACAATGCTTTAGGACTCACATTCATGGACCGTCTCAACTCATTTGGGCTTAAACAAAACATCACTAGAGCAACACATCGTCTTAATCACACACTAGATTTAATAATATCACACAGAATAGATGTCACTGATATAGATATCATACCTCAAAATGATGACATCACAGACCATTACCTCATAATGTACACACTACCTGTAGAAAGACTAACTGTGTCTCAACACGTTATCGACTCGATAGAACTATTATTCTGACCACTAAAGACAGATTCACAAATAACCTGCCTGATCTGTCTGGACTTCTTACTCTACCCATAAACACAAACGATCTAGATGTAATGACTAACAGCATAGGTGCTATATTCACTAGCACATTAGACACTGTTGCCCCAATCAGATTAAAGAAGGTTAGAGACAAAACACCGGCACCGTGGTTTAATAGTCATACTCACACCCTCAAGAGAGAAACTTGTAACCTCGAGCGAAAGTGGAGAAAAATAAATTAGAGGTTTTTAGAATTGCGTATAAGGACACTATGTCCAGCTATAGACAGGCTCTAAAAGCTGCTAGGGCTCTGAGCACCTGAGCAAACTTATAGGAAATAACCAGAACAATCCCAGGTTTTTATTCAGCACAGTGGCTAGATTAACAAAAAAACAGAAATGTGAACACACAGATTCCATCACAGCTCAGTAGTGAGGATTTTATGAGATTCTTTACTGATAAAATTAAAAGCATCAGGAACAAAATAGGTGATGTTCAACATGTGAGAGCACCTCGTGACCCAGTCTCACCTAAAGTGCTACACTCACAACTACAGTGCTTTAGAAGTACAGGACAGGAAGAGTTAGATAAACTTATTACTACAGCTAAATCAACAACTTGTTCACTAGACCCCATTCCAACTAAATTACTGAAAGAAGTGTTACATAAAGCTGGTGAGACTCTTCTTAATATTATTAACTCCTCACTATCTTTAGGTTACGTCCCTAAATCTTTCAAGTTGGCAGTTATTAAGCCTTTTGGCAGTTATTAAGTCATTAAGAAACCTAATTTAGATCCTAATGAACGATTAAGATTTAGATCTTAATGATCCTAATGATCAAATTACAGGCCTATTTCACATCTGTTTATGTCTAAAATACTAGAAAAGGTTGTGTTTGTTCAACTGAGCTCCTTCATACTGGAGAACAATATCTTTGAAGAGTTTCAGTCAGGTTTCAGGCCTCATCATAGCAAAGAAACTGCACTTGTGAAAGTTTCAAATGACTTGTTCTTAGCTTCGGACCATTACTGTATGTTACTATTAGTTCTACTTGACCTTAGTGCTGCATTCGACACTATAGATCACAACATTCTGTGTGTGTGTGTGTTTACTGCTGTGTGTGCCCATTGGATGGGTTAAATGCAGAGAACAAATTCTGAGTATGGATCACCATACTTAGCCGTATGTCACGTCACTTATAGATCACTTACAAAATTACACAGGTATTCATGGACATGCTTTAAGTTGGTTTAGATCCTACCTGTCTGATCGATACCATTTTGTAGAATTAAATGATGAATCCTCCAGTTTATTGCCAGTTAATTATGGGGTCCCTCAAGGATCAGTCCTTGGACTCCTGCTTTTCTCGATATACATGCTTCCATTAGGGAACATTATTAGAAGACTTGGGATTAATTTCCACTGTTATGGTGATGATACACAGTTATACATCTCATCAAAACCAGATGAAATTGCTAAATTGTCCAAATTTACTCAGTGCCTTAGAGAGATAAAAGACTGGATGAGCTGCAATTTTCTGTTATTAAACTCTGATAAGACAGAAATACTACTTATAGGTCCAAAAAACAGTACACAGAAACTCTCACAATTTAACTTCCATTTAGAGGGATGTACTGTTACTAGTAGCTCAACAGTGAAAGACCTGGTGTTTATTAGACAGTAACTTGTCTTTTGAAAATCATATCGCCCAAACTACAAAAACAGCTTTTTTCCACCTTAGAAATATTGCCAAGCTGAGAAACATCCTGTCTGTATCTGATGCAGAAAAGTTGGTTCATGCTTTCATGACCTCTAGACTGGACTATTGTAATGCATTACTAGGTGGTTGTCCTGCATCTTTAATAAATAGGCTACAGTTAGTCCAAAATGCAGCTGCTACTTACGTACAAGGCTCTTAATGGTTTAGCTCCCATGTATCTAACTAGTCTTCTAACACGTTACAATCCTTCACGCTCTCTGAGATCACAAAACTCAGGACTTCTGGTAGTTCCCAGAATATCTAAGTCTACTAAAGGTGGTAGAGCGTTTTCTTATTTAGCTCCCAAACTCTGGAATAGTCTTCCTGATAGTGTTCGGGGCTCAGACACACTTTCCCAGTTTAAAGGTAGACTAAAAACCCATCTCTTTAGTCAGGCATACACATAATACATCCCATAATACTGTGCACTATTATATCAGACCTGCAAATATTATGAACAGCAGATATGTTAATCCCTCTCTACTGCTTCTCTCTTTCTACCCATCCCGAGGCATCCAGAAACTGTACCAGCTCCAATCGTCTTCCGTGCAATGAAGATTTTGGACATCCACTGAGATGAGGCCGACTCAGCGAATCCTGAGGCATCTAGAGATCTATCAGCTACAGTTAGACTCTGCTCTGCTAAGATGTGAACTCCATGTGATCTTTTGCATCTATACAACATCTGTTTGACTGTATATTTATAATCACACACTCCAGTGTCACCCATATGAGGATGAGGTTCCCCTTTGAGTCTGGTTCCTCTCAAGGTTTCTTCCTTTACCATCTAAGGGAGTTTTTCCTCCCCACAGTCACCTGTGTCACCTCAGACTTGCTCATTGGGGATAAATACAAACACATTGTGAACTAAAACTATCTAATATTAATCTTGAATTTTGCATTCTATTAATCTTTATATTATTCTTTATAATAGCCTTCTGTTCTATGTTTATGTTCTGTAAAGCTGCTTTGAGACAATGTCAATTGTAAAAAGCGCTATACAAATAAACTTGAATTGAATTGAATTGAATTGAATTGAACTGTGATGAGGAACTGATTCAAGCTGAGGATTCCTTTGTGATGGATCAGTGTGAAGACGAACAGGTTCAAATTGAGAACACAGCATCACCTGAGCCATGTAATGATTCAACAGCAGATGAGAGACATTCTAGACCTCAGAGAGAAAGACGAGCCCCTCGACTGTTCACTTACGATCACCTTGGTACTCCCACTTGCTATAATATAAGCTGTAGTCATGCCTTACTGTGGACAGCAAACATTTCCACCATGTCCAAGCCCAGCACCATTTTATTTACATTTACATTTACATCATGTGACAGACGTCCTTATCCAGAGCGACGTACATAAGTGCTTAAATCTCTAACATTGAATACATTAATGCTGGCTCATTAAGTTACATACTTAAGATACCATGAGTTTAAAACATTTGCTCAAAGTTACAATGAAAAAGTGTCAAAGGGTGTTTTTTTTTTTGTTTGTTTGTTTTTGTTTTTTTTTTAATGCGAAGGATAAGGAAAGAAGTGCTAGTTGAAGTGTTTCCTGAATAAGTAGGTCTTTAACCGCCGCTTGAAAATATCCAGTGACTCAGCTGTCCGGACCTCTAGGGGAAGTTCATTCCACCACCTTGGTGCCAGTACAGAGAAGAGTCTTGTAGTATACTTGCCTCTTACCCTGAGAGATGGTGGAACCAGTCGAGCAGTGCTGGTAGATCGGAGGGTGCGGGGTGCAGTGCGAGGAGTGATGAGGGCTTTGAGGTAAGAGGGAGCTGGTCCATTTTTGGCTTTGTAGGCCAGCATCAGTGTTTTGAATCTGATGCGTGCAGCTACCGGAAGCCAGTGGAGGGATCGCAGCAGCGGGGTGGTGTGGAGAACTTTGGCAGGTTGAAAACAAGCCGGGCAGCTGCATTTTGGATCATTTGCAGAGGACGGATTGCATTCATAGGTAGACCTGCCAGCAGTGCATTGCAGTAATCCAGTCTAGAAATGACAAGAGACTGAACAAGTACCTGAGCAGCCTGTGTGGACAGAAATGGTCGAATCCTTCTAATGTTGTAGAGAAGAAACCGACATGAGCGAGTCACATTAGCAACATGAGAGGAAAAGGACAGTTGATTGTCCATGGTTACCCCAAGGTTGCGAGCTGTGGCTGAAGGGGAGATCAGATCGTTGTGCAAGGATATAGCAAGATCATGACCTGGGGATGAATCACCTGGGATGAAGAGCAGCTCAGTTTTGCTAGGATTAAGCTTTAACTGATGAGCAGTCATCCATGATGAAATTTCTGCCAGACATGCAGAGATCCGGTCAGAAGCTGTGGCATCTGCGGGTGGGAAAGAGAAGATAAGTTGTGTATCATCAGCATGGCAGTGGTAAGAGAACCCATGTGAGGAAATAACTTCACCAAGAGAGTGAGTATACAGGGAGAAAAGAAGAGGACCAAGTACTGAGCCTTGTGGGACGCCAGTGGAGAGTCTGCGTGGAGCAGATGTCACTCCCCTCCATGTAACCTGATATGAGCGTCCTTCCAGGTAGGAAGCGAACCAATCCCAAGCTCATCCGCAAATCCCAAGACTCCTGAGGGTAGCTAAGAGAGTCTTATGGTTGACCGTATCAAACGCTGCTGAAAGGTCAAGGAGGATAAGGACGGATGAGAGTTTGGCTGATCTAGCAGCATGTAGTTTCTCAGAGACTTCTAAAAGGGCTGTCTCTGTGGAATGAGCTGCTTTAAAGCCAGACTGGTTGGGGTCTTGGAGGTTGTTCTGTGAGAGATAGACAGACAGTTGATTAAAGACAATGCGTTCAAGAATTTTTGAAAGAAACGAGAGAAGTGATACCGGTCTGTAGTTACTGATGTCTGATGGATCCAGAGCAGGTTTCTTCAGGATGGGAATAACCCTTGCTCTCTTGAAAGTAGTTGGTACCTGACCAGATGCTATGGATCTATTGGCGATAGTGGTAATGAAGGGCAGAAGGTCTTGCGAGATGGTCTGGAGCATAGTGGAAGGGAGTGGATCCAATGGGCAGGTGGTAGGATTGCATACTGGATGTGTTTTAGAATCTCTTCTGCTGCTACAGTTGAGAAATGCGACAACAAAGGTGTAGGGGAGTCCATACTCTGAGATGTAAGTGCAGTCGGGGCTGAAGTGAAGGTCCGGCAGATTTCCTCAATCTTCTCCTGGTAGAAAGAAGCAAAGTCTTCTGCAGTCAGGGAGGATGAAGAAGGTGGAGCCGGGAGGTTGAGCAGAGAAGAGATGATGTTGTGGAATTTCCGAGGGTCATGTGAGGAAGCTTCAAGCTTTTCCTTGTAGAAGGAAGTCTTGGCAGAAGTCACATCTGAGGAGAACTTGGCCATGAGTGTTCGGTAAGAATCATGATCTGCATCAAGTTGTGATTTCTTCCACTTTCTCTCTGATGATCTTAGCTCTCTTCGATTGTTGCGCAGCACATCTGAAAGCCAAGGAGCATTTTATAATCCTTACTCATATCTTGCATACGGACATCAGAGATAGACTGTGGCATAATACAGGCTGAGAAAACATTGATTTAGTAAAAGCAGCATAGTCCACAGGAAACAAAGACTAATAAACGTATGCTATTCTAAAAAAGCACAAGTGAATTGCAAGATGTCGGGACGACATCTAATTTTGAGGGGGAGTGTGTAGTGGTTTAAAAAGATCAATATGATTAACTATGATTAACTTTTACAGTTCATACTATCAGCTTGTTAACTGCAACATAAAGAGTGCTATGTCAAAATGATTCATTCATGTGATGTTTATTATTGTTCTAATTCTCTTGGTTAACTAAAAATGAGATGTAATTCAAGGAGTGTCCAGTAGGGGGAACTCAAAGGCTGCCGGGAGTAGCTCACATGAGCTATGCTGTGCGTCACAGCCAATACAGCTCAGCACGCAGACAACAGCTCGAGTCCGTGTCTCTTTTGTTAATATATATTTTCCCCCTTTTCAAAGGGTGCAACACGCACACACAGTTACACACCAGTACACACAGTTACACACCAGTACACACAGGTACACACAGTTACACACCAGTACACACAGTTGTACACACAGTTACACACCAGTACACACAGTTACACACCAGTACACACAGTTACACACAGGTACACACAGTTACACACCGGTATACACACAGTTACACACCAGTACACACAGGTACACACAGTTACACACCAGTACACACAGTTACACAAAGGTGCACACACAGTTACACACCGGTACACACACAGTTACACACCGGTGCACACACAGTTACGCACAGGCGCACACAGGTACACACAGTTACACACCAGTAGACACAGTTACACACCGATACACACACAGTTACACACTGGTGCACACACAGTTACGCACAGGCGCACACAGGTACACACAGTTACACACCAGTACACACACAGTTACACACTGGTGCACACACAGTTACACACAGGCGCACACACAGTTACACAAAGGTGCACACACAGTTACACACAGGCGCACACACAGTTACACAAAGGTGCACACACAGTTACACACAGGCGCACACACAGTTATTATTATTTTTATTATTATTTATTTAATTAATTTATTATTATTATTATTATTATTATTATTATTATTATACTGAAACACAAGTCAATCACTAGTTAGTATCATCTTCATGATATTAGTCTATTTTATCCACTTTAAAAATTTTACTTTTTAATGACATTTCAGTGAATATTAGTCTAATTTATTTTTTGTTAATTAATTATTTTTTTCCATTTTCTTTTCCCCCAGGATGGACCAAGGATCCAGCTGATTACTGTTCGTTTGGAGGAGGTCTGATCTTTATCTGCTACACTGAACAATTATTTCTGTAACAGATTTGACTAATTATGCTGAATTGTCAGGAATGGCTTAGACAATTTCCTGCCTGGACATTAGGGGGACATTCTGACAGGTTTTGTTTATCTGTGCCATGTGCTTTTGTTTTTGTTTTGTGTATCACGTGTGTTGCCCCGCCCCCTTCCTTCATCCGTTCCTGCCTCTACACACGTGTTCCTTGTGTTTCAGTGATTGTGTTGTATTTTATGTTTCTTTAGGTTTTTTTCGGTTGAAGATATTTCACGGTATTTATTACTATATTTGTACATAATGCTTTTAACATTAACTTGCGGTGTTTAGATTTAATGTTTAAAACAGTATTGAAGGTGTTTGATCATAATAATCTGTAAAATAACTGTTTCTTTTTTCACTTTATTTTAATTTGAAATATTATTTATTTTACTTTTATTTGACCCTTTTTGTTTGCAGTCGCTGCTGCCAGTTGATTTGTGTGTGTTTTTAATGATTACAGAGTCGTAAAGTGTCAGTGATCTGCTTTATTCTGCTTTATTCACACAATCACGTGTTTATATCAAGGTTTTTTTTCTCGGCTGTCAGTCACTTTGTGACGTCAAAGAATAAAATTAGAACCGAATTTACACAAAACTCTGAAAAAGAACGAGTAGCTTTCAGAAATCTGTTGAAGTTTGAGGGAGTAAAAGTGTTTCCTGAACTTACTGTGAAAGATGAAATGGACAAATTTCTGAGTGTATTTAGGGCGTATTCACCGGAGCGTCCACTGCGCCCTCTGCTGTTAGCGACCGGAGCTGCAGCCGCGGCAGCCGGTATTTACTATTTAGTTAAATGGACCGATGGAAACAAAACGACAGCGAACCCCGAGGACACAAGCGACCCCGGAGGTACAAATACACATCCGAAATGAGCATTAAAGTGTATGGTGTTTACTGTGAGCATGTACAAAGCTCCTCCATGTCACCTGATAAGAGCAGATGGTGAAGTGTCTCAGCACAATGAATGACCGAGCGTTCACAACTACAGCTCTACATATTGTACCGGGATTAGTTTACAACATGATCATCACCCCTTCACTTAGCTTTAGCAATTAAAGTGAAGTGACATACAGCTTAAAGACATACAGCTAAGTACGGCTAAGTACCCATCCAAAGTGCACACACACAGCAGTGAACACACACAGCAGTGAACACACACACACACACACACAGCAGTGAACACACACACACAGCAGTGAACACACACACACAGCAGTGAAAACACACACACACAGCAGTGAACACACACACACAGCAGTGAAAACACACACACACAGCAGTGAAAACACACACACACAGCAGTGAAAACACACACACACAGCAGTGAAAACACACACACACAGCAGTGAAAACACACACACACAGCAGTGAAAACACACACACACAGCAGTGAACACACACACACACAGCAGTGAACACACACACAGCAGTGAACACACACACAGAGCAGTGAACACACACACAGCAGTGAACAAACACACAGCAGTGAACACACACACAACAGTGAACACACACACAGCAGTGAACACACACACAACAGTGAACACACACCCGGAGCATCCAAAATACATTTCCCTAAGATGGGGTAAAGAAATCATTTGTTCAACTCCCATGTGTTTGTTGTAAGAAATAAATGAACCCATAGGTGTGAAAGTGAACTGAAACACATTTAACAAGCAGCCACAGAGCTACAAAAGTGTTTGTTAGTGTGATAGCTAGTTGTGTTGCTAGTAACTTGACATCTTCTCTCTCTCTCTCTGTCTGTCAGTCTCTCTCTCTCTCTCTCTCTGGGTAAAAAGAACTTTCAGATATCCATCAACAGGAGGCAGGAATTAAATAGGAGTCACATCAGTCCATCTTATGATTCTGACCCTTTAGTTTGACACGTGGCCTATTTTATTCCCTGTGAAAAAGTGTGAATACTTGTGCTGTAGATGTTCACCAGGATCAGAAGTGGGAAACATCACTTGTGTACAATTCAGGACTTAAATAATAGACAATGATGTGTGATGGATTTATTTGTATATTAATTGCATTTAGACCCAGTGTGCAATGGAGCCACAGAACCGGCTCTGGTCCGACTCACAGAGGTTGTTCAGGACCAGATGAAGGTAAGTTTGTTCTGTTCCTGACTTTAACCCTATAGTGAACATTTACATTCTCTTACTGACGGCAGAACTGCAGCTTCACAATCTAATGTTTCTTTACACTATTGGCACATTAGTCTATAGTCTATTTTTAAATAAAGAGCAAATCTCTGCACTGCCTCACAACAGTACATTATAGCTGTTTAATTTTTTTAATCATCTTATTTTAGGTTGTCCACCAGAATGTTTTCTGAACACATTTCTATATGTTCCTACAGCATAGCAACATTTAATGTTTTCTTAATATTAGGCCATAATTTGTCATTACACCCTTTATTTTTGATGAACATATCACATATTATATCTCTCTGTTGGTTGTGGGAAAGAAAAAAATGAATTTTTCTATGATAAGGGTTACAAACTCAAATTTTTCTAGGGGTTATTGAGAACGTAAACAAGTAAAATAAATAAATGAGAACTTTCCTTTGCCCTTATCCCAGCTCTTCTCACTTTTTAAACTGGTACTACCCAAAAAAGGTTCACACAAATCCCCTCTTTGTTAACACCGTAACCGAAAAGAACACCACACCAAAGAAAATACTCATATTTTCTTTATTGTCCAGGGCGGTAACAAACCAATGAATACAAACTGTACATAAGCCTAAACAACCCAAAGCATCAGGAGAGAGCAAAGGTCAAAACAACAATAAAATTAAAGACAATATTCTTACCTCTCTCCCTGACTAACAAAAAACAGGTAAAAAAATAGAGAAGGGGGTATATGAACCCAAACAAATCGGCACCCATCTCCCTACACAGGTTGACCAAGGCAGACTCACACATTAACACTATGTTTACATTTGACCAATTTCACAATAGCAGCCACAACCACCACGGTGCTGGGATAGCGGATAAGGAAAGTCTCTCTCGTGCGCTGGGTCTCTCCTGTTTTATCTCTCCGGCACGCCGTATAGCAATTAAGCCACACTGCTGCTAATTGGCCTCAGCTGCTGATGATTTAGAAGTGCTGCTTAGCAGAGAGAAAAAGAGAGAGAGAAAAAACAAAACAAGGGAGAACACCACAACAACATCCCAAAACCTACACATTACGTAATGAAACGTAACATAAGTAGATTTTAAATATCTGGATGGGAGAATTTGGTCCTATGTTTCCTGAGGAGGAAATAAAGTTTGTATTCCAGCACTAGGCTTAGAACTGCAATCCAGACCTAATGTTCATTTATTTTAGTCTTTATCAGGAAAACAACACATTAAATTTTCATCAGAAGAACGAAAAACACCAGGATTCCATGTTGCACATTGTATTGTAGACTTTATTGCCCTTATTGCTGTTTCCTTCAGGTCTCCCTGGCTAATACTGATGAGCAACACCAGAAGGATTTGGACACCATCACTCAGCTGGAGCAGAATAATTCTGACCTGACAGACCAGGTGGTGATACTGATAGAAAATATGGAAGAATGCAAACAACTGATGTTTGACCACAGCACAGAGTTTGCTAATCTAATAAAAGTAAGTGTGAAAAAAAGGACATGCATTAATAAGATCATTTAGAAATATGGAGAATTTTTAATGTTTTTTCTGCATGATAAGTTAACATTACAATGTAGTTTTGCACTTGTGAACATTAAGCTCTGGAGTGTGAACTTATTTTTCCCGTGTGTTTTAGGATTGTGTACAAGACTGGGAGGAAATACTCAAGGTAAATCTTTTTCTCATGATGCTACGACTGCTATTGTAAATTGTGTTTGTGTGTGTGCGTCTGTGTGTGCATCTGCATGTGTGCGTCTGCATGTGTGTGTGTCTGCGTGTGTGTGCGTCTGCGTGTGTGTGTGCGTCTGCGTGTGTGTGTGCGTCTGCGTGTGTGTGTGCGTCTGCGTGTGCGTCTGCGTGCGTGCGCGTCTGCGTGTGTGCGCGTCTGCGTGTGTGCGCGTCTGGGTGCGTGCATCTGATTCTATTTCTCTTGTGTAATGAGTTCATTTGTCTAAATGTGTGTGTAGAGGTAAATAAAGTCACTAAGCCTTAATTGTTGGTCTTTGAGGTCTCCCTGGCTGAAGCTGAGAAGAAACAGCAGAAGGCTGCAAAGATCATCACTCAGCTGGAGAAGGAGAAATCAGATCTGACAAACCAGCTGGAAACACTGAAGGGTCATGGAGAAGCAGCTCTCTGAGGCTCACTTGCAGCATGCTGAGCTCAGGGTAAATGGAGAAAAAGAGAAATGTCTTACATTAAGCAGCTCCTTTAGTGATAATATGATGACTTTAATTATGTTTAAGCATTAAACATTCAAATATAAACCTTTTGTGCTCCGTCTGTGTGTTTAGGTGCATGAGAGAGCAGGAGGCTCACAACATCCTCAAGGCTGAGAACCATAAGGTGAAGATGATGAACGATGAGGATCAGTTACTGACTGTAAACATTTCTTTTTTTGTGAAACTATGACTTAAATGTAAACTTTGTCTGCTGTACTAAACTGTGAAACAGCTCATTTGAAGCTTTCTACATGAAATCTGTTTTCACAGAAACAAGGCCAACCTCTTGGGTCCGTTGAGAGTGAATTGGATCTGCATCAGAATCAGAGTGATTGGTGTACGGCAAGGGAAAATGAGAACGTGTCAATTCCATTGGAGAGAAAAGTAGAAATTTTTTATCTGTATATAAGAAATATATGTAATCCAAACAAATGGATGTTTCTCAGGAACGTTTCTCTCTGAAAAGAGAAAAGTGTCTCTCTGTCTCTCAGCATTTCAGACGACTGTTTTCTAAAACGATTGTCTTTCTTAATCACTTAGGCTTCCATGAGTTCTTTGTCCCTCCCAAATGATTACTTGTTCCACACAGTGACTGAAGGGATGTGGGCTTAGTGGTTATTGTGTTGGACTGCTGTAAGTTCAAAGTCTCAGGTCCACCAAGCTGCCTCTGCTGGGCCCCTGAGCAAGGCCCTTAACCCTCAATTGCTCAGTTGTATAAACTAACATAAAATGTAAGTTGCAAAATGTAAATGTAAGTGGTTCAATAAAGTAAACTTTGTGTTAATTGTGATCCATGGCTGTACCTCAAACCTTTTTAAAAGTCCCTCTTCCTCATTATAAGAGTTGTGCTTTTTGTACTCACATCATTTGGATTTGTTATTGCAATCTACGGCCTCTAGATGGCGCGCTTTAGCTGAATATTAATGTACACAAACGTTCAGCTTTCTCAGTGAAAAGACAAGAGTAAAAGTTAAGAGAGAGAGGGAGAGAGAGACAGAGAGAGTGGGGGAGAGAGACAGAGACAGAAAGAGAGAGACAAAGAGAGAGACCGAGAGAGAGAGACAGAGAGAGAGAGACAAAGAGAGAGACCGAGAGAGAGAGAGAGAGACAGAGAGAGAGAGAGACAGAAAAAGGGAGAGAGAGAGAGACAGAGGGAGACAGAGAGAGAGAGACAGAAACAGAGAGAGAGATAGAGAGAGACAGAAAGTGTGAGAGAGAGAGAGAGAGAGAGAGAGAGAGAGACAGACTGACAGACAGACAGAGAGAGAGAGAGAGAGACAGAGAGTGTGTGTGTGAGAGAGAGAGAGAGAGACAGAGAGTGTGTGTGTGTGTGAGAGAGAGAGAGAGAGAGAGAGAGAGAGAGAGAAGCGCACTGTGCGAATTTATCGACACGTTTTGGCAAAAGAGACAACCCCCTCCCCCGACACACACACACACGCACACACGCACACACGTCCCTCTCATTACAAGGACGGTATGATGAGCCGGACGATCGCGCTCCTCTCCAGAACAAGATAAACGCGTGTTTTTGTTGTTATTGTATTTGTAATGTATTAGTGATGATTTGCTCGCCTTTGAGAGTGATACTGAACACCATGGGGTCAGTTAGTGTTGCGCTGCACTTGTGCTCATATTTACTGCTGTTCCACAGTGAGGGGAAAAGCGCTGCGCTCCTCCGGGACGCCGGTAAGAGACTGCACTGTTCTGTCCTTTTGTTTAGTTCACACACAGATCCGTTACAGCTTTCTCACTGATTTCTTCTGGCTGTCGCTGCTTGTCTGTGTTATTGCTAACTTTATTCCCTGTGGTGGTCGGTTCCGTTTGGTTCTGGCGCAATTCTCTTTTGCTTTATTTTGTTTTTTTGCGCCTCATGTTCGGGTGTTTTGCTGCTGCAGATGTGGATCAGTGCTCTGATGGAAGCGATGCCTGTCACATTGACGCCATTTGTCAAAACACTCCGACGTCCTACAAGTGCACGTGTAAATCCGGCTTTAAAGGTGACGGGACGCAGTGTGAAGGTATTTTTTTTTTTTTTTAAAGAAATCTCTTAATAAATGTTTGAAATCACAATTTAAATGGTCTCAGTGTTGACCCTTGACTGACTCCAGATGTTTTCTTTAAGTTCAGCAGGAAGTTAAAAGTGTTTATTAGATTGAATGGACTTTTGTGTTCGACTTCACTGCTGTACAAGTCTAATGTCTGCACATCTGCAGGAAACACTCCTGTAAAGTGTGTGTGATTATCCACTGAGACCTGTCTAGAAACTGTTATGAAGTGAGACGTGAGAATAATTTGTGATGCTGAACTTCAGCTTAGGGAGGCACGGTGGCTTAGTGGTTAGCACGTTCGCCTCACACCTCCAGGGTTGGGGGTTCGATTCCCGCCTCCACCTTGTGTGTGTGGAGTTTGCATGTTCTCCCCGTGCCTCGGGGGTTTCCTCCGGGTACTCCGGTTTTCTCCCCCGGTCCAAAGACATGCATGGTAGGTTGATTGGCATCTCTGGAAAATTGTCCGTAGTGTGTGAGTGTGTGAGTGAATGAGTGTGCGTGTGTGTGTGCCCTGCGATGGGTTGGCACTCCGTCCAGGGTGTATCCTGCCTTGATGCCCGATGACACCTGAGATAGGCACAGGCTCCCCGTGACCCGAGGTAGTTCGGATAAGCGGTAGAAGATGAGTGAGTGAGAACTTCAGCTTAGATTGGCGTGCATTTATTTCTGTATCGTACAGAAACGTTTACTTTGCATTGCTTAAATAATTCTCAATCTCTCACAAAATGCATTCTTGTTTTTAGGAATGTAGAATGGCTCTGAATTTAAAATGGAAAAGAAATTCATCGCTCACTCTATTTCTATTCTTTGTCTGTATTATAATAATAATAATAATAATAATTATTATTATTATTATTATTATTATTATTATTATTATAAAAAAAAGCACCAGGTCAAGAGCATTTCATGGCCAATTCCCTTTTTAAATACAGAACTAAACAAACAAATAAATAAAGGAATTAAAATGTCACTTTTTCTATTCAGACATCGCACCTGAATGTTAACGTTTTTACGTTGACTTTAATGTTGTACATGTTTACAGATAATCAAAAAAAAATAGAAAATTTTCACAAAAAAATGTGAATATTTGTTCATCTTCCTTTAGCAAGAGCAATTTCAAGCAGATGAATAAATTTGCATGTTTAATTAACATTTCTACAGTTGGGATAATTTAGCAGTTGATAGCGGTGTGTTTCATGCTTCAGTATGTTGTGAGTTTCCTTTTAAAGAAAAGAGGTAGAGCTGAGTAGCTGTAGATGCAGAGCCAATTTCAGGACCAGAAAAGAGTTCAGGATTCTGCTTTTATGACTGTAAAGACAACTCCTTTAATCAGTAATAACTCGTGTCCTGTGTTTGTAGATATTGATGAATGCGACGCCGAATTCAACGGTGGCTGCGTGCACGAGTGTAACAACATCCCAGGAAATTACCGCTGCACTTGTTATGATGGATTTCATTTGGCCCACGATGGACACAACTGCCTCGGTAATGATCAGGTTTATTAATATCAGAACACCTTTAGATGAGTTGTGAGTGACGGGAATGGAAATGATTGTTCTGTGTTATGTGTAACGTTTGAAATTTTATACGCTTTCTGCGTCGTGTGCACGCTTTTCCGCTAGACGTGGATGAGTGTCTTTTCAACAATGGCGGCTGTCAGCACGAGTGCGTCAACACCGTGGGGAGTTACGAGTGTCGCTGCAAACACGGATTCTTCCTGAGTGACAATCAGCACACGTGCATCCATCGCTCAGTGGGTGAGTAGCTACACACACTCTCAGCAGAACACCACCATTCATTCTAGCTGGATAGCTTTGGAGTCCTGTAGTGATGCTTCATGATAGAGTGTTAAAGTTACTACATTCTCTCTACTACAAAGTTACTACAATCTCTCAGAGGTTCCGATAACACGTTTATTTATCACAGCAATTTTAACGATTACATTTATTTATTATACAACGATGTCAAACTTTTTATCTGTTTATAGTTGCATTTAACATTGTGGAATGTTGGTGAACAAGTTTTCACTGATGTACAGTATAACAGCTATAAACACACACATACACACACACACACACACACACACTGTTCTGTGCACAACATTCACACACACATCAACTGTATGGACTGCACAGACTGCACCAATTACACACACTTCCAATATACATCCATCAACCTGCTCTTTGCACACACTGTCTTACATTTCGGTCGTTTGCTGTTTTGCACAATACTTCAAATTATCTCAGGGACCTGCTGCTATAACACTGTGTTCATTACAGTATTACTGCACATGTAATATTATTTGAACATACAGTATTTACAGTGGCGCTGTTTCTGTTTATTGTCTAATGTGTATTGTCTTTTTTGTATTGTCTTGTATATTTTTTGTCCTGTACTGTCTTTTTTCCTGACTGTCTTTTGTCCTGCACTGTCTTTTGTCCTGCACTGTCTTGTCTGTCTTGTTTATCTTGTCCTACACTGTGTACACCAGGTTGTACAGATACACTTTATGTATCTAGGACTAACTTACTAAGTCCTTATAGCTCTGTGTGTGTTTTATGTAGCTTCATGATCCTGGAGAAACGTCGTCTCATGTCACTGTAACAGTTAGATATGGTGTAAATGACAATAAAAGCTTCTTGACCTGACTTGACTTGACACACACACACACACACACACACACACACACACACACACACACACATCAGACTCTCTGTATCCTTTATGTTAAAGTTAATAAGAGAAAATTTGGAGAACTTCATGTTCCAGCTTCAGCTCTGGCTGGTACACACCCCTGTAAATGAGCTGTTGCTATAGAAACGTTACCGTATTAGATTAAGCAGATTAATGTTCACAAGGATATCAGAGCTGCTAGATAGAAAATGAATCAACACCTTCTGTCCAATCCGCTGTAGTGTAAAGATTTTTAAATGTTTTAATTTTATGTTTATTATCTCTGCTGCTTCAACACAGAGAGAGAAGAACCTCTGAAACGTGTTTTTGTGTATTGGATAAATGTGTGTGTGTTAAACGTGCCTCTGGTCCGTGTCAGTTCTGAGGGCGGAGTAGAGCCCGAGCTACTTCGTAAATGTCGGCTCATGTGAGCACTTGATTGACAGGATAATAGAGAGTGACAGCTTTAAACTTTGTGCTCCCTTTTTCCTTCTGGTTCATTATCCTTCTGTGGGGGGAAAAAAAAGTCTGTATGTGAAACAAACTGAGTCAGTAACTGTGACACTGGGCTCGTAGATGGGAATAAAGCACCTTTTTATGGAGCTTCTCAGCCTCAAGCATTGTCACTTTCTCACTTCTTACCAAACAAAAGCCCCACCACACCCCCTCACCCCTCTGTAAAATGGACTGAAGGCTTTCCACCCCATTGGGTTTCTCCGAGCAAACTCACAAAATCCTATTAACACGTCCAACTTTGGGTTCAGTGTGATTGAGGAAAACCGACCTGCGACACTCTATCACCACAGGTCAGAGTGCAGCCCACTAAATAGAACTGGACTTGAAAAGAGTTTTACACACACACACACACACACACACACACACACACACATACACACACTCTCAGTCACACACACACACACATACACACACTCTCAGTCACACACACACACACACACACACACACACACACTCTCAGTCACACACACACACAACACACACACACACACTCTCAGTCACACACACACACAACACACACACATACACACACTCTCAGTCACACACTCTCAGTCACACACACACACACACACACACATACACACACTCTCAGTCACACACACACACACACACTCTCAGTCACACACACACACAACACACACACACACACTCTCAGTCACACACACACACACACACACACACACACATACACACACACTCTCAGTCACACACACACACACACATACACACACTCTCAGTCACACACACACACACACACACACACACACACTCTCAGTCACACACACACACAACACACACACACACTCTCAGTCACACACACACACAACACACACATACACACACTCTCAGTCACACACACACACACACACACTCTCAGTCACACACACACACAACACACACACACACACTCTCAGTCACACACACACACAACACACACACATACACACACTCTCAGTCACACACACACACACACACACAACACACACACACTCTCAGTCACACACACACACAACACACACACACACTCTCACTCTCAGACACACACACACACACACTCTCAGTCACACACACACACACACTCTGTCACACACACACACACACACACACACACACACACACACACACACAACACACACACCACACACACACACACTCTCAGACACACACACATTCTCTCAGACACACACACTCAACACACACACAACACACAACACATACACACACACAACACACACACACATACACACATACTCTCTCAGATACACACACACACACACACAATTTACACACAACTAAATGGATGAACAGCCAAAAAAAGGCTTAATGTTTGTAGATTTAATGTTTTAATTCCTTCTAACTGCTCCTATTTCTCACAGAAGGTCTGAGCTGCATGAACAAAGAGCACGGCTGCGCACACATCTGCAGAGAGACGCCCAAAGGCGGAGTTTCCTGCGAGTGTCGTCCGGGTTTCGAGCTCGCTAAAAACCAACGTGGCTGCATCTGTACGTGTTTCTATATGAATGTGAATTATTATTATTATTGTTTTTATTTACTTATTTATTTTACATTTTTTATGCATGCGAAAATCTAAACGAAAGCTGAGCATTTTGGGTGTGATGATGATGATGATGATGGTGATGATTGGTGAAGTATCATGCAGAGTAATGTTTATGTGGTAAAAACATCATACAACATCTGACTCCATCTGGGTTCTTGTTGCATAGTGACCTGTAACCATGGCAATGGGGCGTGCCACCACGTCTGTGAGGACACGGAACACGGGCCGGTGTGCAGGTGTCACGCCAGATACACGCTTCAGACCGACGCTCGCTCATGTGTAGGTATGTAGTCATGAACTTGTGTCTCAAACTGAGGCTGCAAAGTGATGATCTTTATTTCTGCCAAATTCCAAACAAAGTGATAGAGATCATGAACACACACACACACACACACACACATCAGATAATGAGGAGCAATAACTGGAGCCTACCGTCTGTCTTCTCATTATAAGTGTGTGTGTGTATGTGTGTGTGTGTGTGTGTGTGAGGTCCATGTTGATCATCTCTTTGACTCCATCTCTGCCTTTCACTCCACCAGCATCGCCTGCATTCTTTAGTTTTCTCTTCGTTATCTTTCTCACACATAGAAGAGATCAGAATAAGTTTATGCCATCAGGGAGGTCTGCGGTTCACTTCACTGAGTGCTGGAGGTGAATTTATTTGTGTGTGTTTGTGTGTGTGCTTGCTTGTGTGCATGCGTGTGTGCATGTCTGTGCGTGTATGTGTGTGTTTGTGTGAGCGTGTGTGCGTGAGCGTGTGTGCGTGAGTGTCTGCATGAGTGTGTGTAAGGGTGTGTGTGTGGGAGTGAGTGTGTGTAAGGGGTGTGTGTGTGGGTGTGAGTGAGGTTGTGTGTGAGTGTGTATGAGAGTGATTTTTTTTGTGTGCGTGTTTGTGTCCATTCATGTGCGTGCCTGTGTTGTGCATTTTTATGTTCGTTTGTGTGTGCTTGAGAGTGTGTGCTTGAGAGTGTGTGCTTGAGAGTGTGTGCTTGAGTGTGTATGTGAGTGAGCGAGTGTGTGCATGTCTGTGTGTGTCTGTGTGTGCGAGTGTCTGTGGGGTGTGTGTGCATAAATGTGGGTGTGTGCATGAGTGTGGGCATGTGTGTGTGCGTGAGTGTGTGTGTGAGAGTGTGTGCACGAGAGTGAGTGTGTGTGTGTGTGTGTGTGTGCATGAGTGTGTGCCCGTGCGTAAGTGTGCATGTGCGTTTGTGTGTGTTTGTGTGCATGCATTTGCGTGCATGCGTAAGTGTGTGCGTGAGTGTGTGTGTGTGCGTGCATGAGTGTGTGGGCGTGCGTGAGTGTGTGCACGTGAGTGTGTGCGCTTGAGTGTGTGCAAGTGTGTGTGGGGGTGTGTGTTTGTGTGTGCGTGAGTGTGTGTGCGTGAGTGTGCCTGAGTGGGCGTGTGCGTGAGTGTGTGGATGAGTGTATGTGTGCATGAATGTGTGTGTGCGTAAGTTGGTATGTGTGCGTGAGTGTGCGTGCGTGTGTGCGTGCGTGCATGAGTGTGTGTGATTATGTTTACTACATGTGACTAAGTATCAACTTACTGACAATTACAACTGTTATTTTTATGATTTTTTACACTGTACATTGTGTTATTATTATTATAGTGATTAAAGCTCCTGTTGTCACTAACAGTTCTGAAGAGGAAGACTGACTGACTGTCACACACACACACACACACACACACACACACATACACACACACATACACATACACATACACACACACACATACACACACACACACACACACACACACACACACACACACACACACACACACACATACACACACACATACACATACACACACACACATACACAGACACACACACACACACACACACACACACACACACACACACAGAAAACCTTACAGAACACAGTGTTCTCTGTACACTCCCTGCGAATGAGCTGTTGCTATAGAAACGCTATCGTTCATTTAATGTGAACTGTTATTTACTACCGTCTCAGCTTCCTGTTCTGTAGATGTTTTGCTGAGAAACGACGTAATTATCTAATAAAAATTAATAATATTTGTCGTTGGATTGTGTTTAACTTTTAAAGTGTCAGAGCTCAGCGTCGGCTCCAGATACAGTTACTGAGTCTGTTAAACTAAACTAAACTAAACTAAACTAAACTAAACTAAACTAAACTAAACTAAACCATGTGAGTGATCATGATTTTCATCCTGATAACCTTTTATTATGATTTACATAGTTTTGACAATCTAAACTTTTAATTGTAAGGAAACAGAATTCAAGTGCTATTAAATAAATAAACAAATAAATAAACAAATAAATAAACAAATAAATTATTAATTAATTAAAGAATTAAAAACTTTAGATATTCATGTTTTACAAATTATTGCTTTTTTAAAACTTGCATTTATTTTATTTCTGAATTTTAAAGGAATGTTATGTTAAAATTTTTTTTTTTTTTTTTTACATTTTTTTTGGTCACTGTTTATCTTGTGTTTTTTTTTTTTTTCGTTATTGTTGCTTATTTTTTTCTTTCCTTTTTTTTTTATTTCTGTACTTTTTCTGTAGAATATCACACGGTTCTTTCTGACGATTTTTTCTTCTGTCATTGCAGAAAGAGACGACGTGACCTCCAGCTCTGAGCACAACGCCACGTCTCTTGCCGAAGTCGACAAACGCGTCAAGCGGCGACTCCTGATGGGTAAAAAATCCACAGCAGTTGAGTCCGAATGCGTGTGTTTTTCTCACAATCATGCAAAGAGTGGTGTAAAAACTGCATTTAATCCAAACGTAAAGTTTTTCTAACTGTAACCTCAGAGCAGCGTTTCTCTTGGCCGCACCACTGCATACCTCAGGCCTGAGAACAAACTGTGAGATGGCTGAGAATCCACACTTTCTCACCTCAGATCTCTCTGCTGTAAAATCCATTCTGGTGAACGTGTGGTAAATTTCACATGTGAGGCTGTGAGAAGGTTTTCTGTACGCTTCGTCTCTAAATGTAGCTCTGTCTCGGTGCATTTCTGATTAACATCCAGTCTGAATTTTACAGCAGCCAGGTTTCAATCAGCAGGGATCTTTATTAACACGCTCAAAAGTATACACACCCTGTATTTGTAGTTTATTCATTGGGATTTATTCTTTATTATGTCGCTTTGTAGAAGCCAACATTCTGTTTTCCTATTTAAGCTTAGACAAAAATTTATCAAGAGTAACTCCTCCTAGGCTTTCGAGCCACATGAACCAAATTCGGATATGTTGTAGACGCTGGTCTGAAGTTTGTTGCTGTGACTTTTATAAGCAATCCGAGTACCAGTACTTCTGGTACCGGGTCTCAAAGTGGCCTTTTTTCCCATAGACTCCCATTATAACTTTGGAGGTTTATAACTCGGCAAGCTTTTGAACTATCTACACCAAACTCGGCTCCTTAAGGGTGAGACTCTGAACAAACTAGTTTAAACTGGTGTACCGACTGGCCTTTCAGTTGTCCCGCAGCTCCGCCCCCAAAATATGCAAAATCAAAAAACTTTTTACAACATGGACGTGTGACATATCAAAACACTCAGAACAATGAGGGGAACTTCCTCACGTGTATTCTGATGACGTCACATGCTTGTCTCCACTTACCTCCAAATGTTTTGGCACCCTAGATTTCTGTTTACTTGCTTCCAAATGTAACACTGACCCTTATGTCCACTCGCCTCCAAAAAGCACCGGCCTTTGCAAATACATGCATCGTCAAAGCCAACATTAAAGTTTGTCGCGACGAACTTTACAAATCTAGTTTCAGTTTATAATGGCTTGAACCTGACACCACTTGATCACTTGAAACCTTTTAGATGTTAAATGAAACAAACAGGCTGAGTCTCGAGTCTGAGTCTGGAAGGCAAACAGCACTCACACCCCTTCAGAAAATATCGATCTTATCGCTCAGCTAGCGAAGGAGATAAAACAAGATATGATCATGTTTACGGAGAGCAGCGGAGACATTCAGGAAGAAAAAAGAGAAAGAGAATAAAAAGAGACGACGATATGAATAAAAGAAACAGCAGGAGATGTTCACTGTGATTTATATCCTCAGATGATCAGATCTGAAGGTTTTATTCAAAGGATACGTTATTTACAAGGAATTTATTTATGTCCCATCAAAAAAAGACACCGAAAAAAAAAATCTAAGAATATGATAACACTGTAATCCAGAACAAGGCAGAAACACAAAAACAGAAGTATTTCTGAAGGGAAAAGAAGGACATGATTAATATATAAATATTTAATAATTATAAAACATTAAAGATTTTATAATAGAAAAAATTATATTTATTTAAATAAACATCCGAGCAGATTAAAAAATGTGTTTAAAGCCTTTACTTTAGAAGAAGCCTTTACTTTTGTCTCATACACATTACAGCACAGTTAAATCCTCCGTCACAAATCCCAGCTTTAGAAGTTGGGGATAGAAAAGCCTTAAACACTCTGTTTGTTCCTCGAAACTTTTCGTCTCACTTTGTGTACTGGCTACAAAATAAACTTAACAAAATAAACTTGTTTGAGTAGGGCTAATACACTGAGTGTGTGTGGGTGTGTGATTGTGTGACTGTGTGTGAGAAGGCAATACACTGAGTTCACAGTTTCAGAACTACAGTGAGCTGAATCAAATGTAGGGTTAATAGTGTGTAAAAGTGTGTATGTGTGTGACTGTGTCTGTGTGTGTGTAGGGCTAATACACTGTGCGTGTGTGTGTGTGTTTGTTTGTGATTGTGTGACTGTGTCTGTGTGTGTGAGTAGGGCTAATACACGGAGTGTGTGTGTGTGTGTGTGTGTGTATATGTGTGTGTGTTTGTGATTGTGTGAATGAGTCTGTGTGTGAGTAGGGCTAATGCACTGTGTGTGTGTGTGCGTGTTTGTGATTGTGTGAAGGTGTATGTGTGTGAGTAGGGCTAATACACTGTGTGTGTGTGTGTCTGTGTGTGTTTGTGATTGTGTGAATGTGCCTGTGTGTGTGAGTAGGGCTAATACACGGAGTGTGTGTGTGTGTGTGTGTGTATATGTGTGTGTGTTTGTGATTGTGTGAATGTGTCTGTGTGTGTGAGTAGGGCTAATACACGGAGTGTGTGTGTGTGTGTGTGTATATGTGTGTGTGTTTGTGATTGTGTGAATGTGTCTGTGTGTGAGTAGGGCTAATGCACTGTGTGTGTGTGTGCGTGTTTGTGATTGTGTGAAGGTGTATGTGTGTGAGTAGGGCTAATACACTGTGTGTGTGTGTGTGTCTGTGTGTGTTTGTGATTGTGTGAATGTGCCTGTGTGTGTGAGTAGGGCTAATACACTGTGTGTGTGTGTGTGTGTGAGTAGGGCTAATACACTGTGTGTGTGTGTTTTAGAGACCTGTGCTGTAAATAACGGTGGATGTGACAGTATGTGTAAGGACACGTCCACCGGCGTCCGCTGTAGCTGTCCTGTGGGTTTCACTCTCCAACTGGATGGGAAGAGCTGCGAAGGTCTGACCCATTTTTAATATACTACATTTGAAAAAGTTTGCACCCCTGACCTCACCTCTATGTGCTTCTGGAACGTTCCATTCCACAACCATGTGCATTAACTTGAAGTCATTCCCTATTTTCTGAAGCTTCTCCCTTAGATAGTTTCTGTGGGGATTAGTGATCATTCAGCTACAAGAGCATTAGTGAGAACAGACACTGATGTTAGTGAGGAGTTCAGTCGGTGTTCAGTGGGGTTAAATCAGCATCAGGGCTCAGTGCAGGACACTCACCTTCTTCACTCCAACTCAAGAATTAGAAAGAAGAGAAAATAAAACCTGCATGTGTTTAGAAATCATTTTAATGTCTTTACATTAATCTCACACTGAGAAATATTACAAAACTTTTCGTTTATTTGTGAATTCATCAGCGCTGGAACACAGACACTGATCAATCCCTTATATCATGGCATTTTCTACTGTTGTGTGTGTGTATATATGTGTTTATGTGTGTGTTTGTGTGTGTGTGTTTACGTGTAGATATAGACGAGTGCGAGTTCCACAATGGAGGCTGTGATCACTTCTGTAGGAACACCATCGGAAGCTTCGAGTGTAACTGCCACAAAGGCTTCAAACTGCTGACTGATGAGCGCTCCTGTCAGGGTTCGACTCCTGATGTTTTTGTTTGTAGTGCTGTGTGTGTGTGTGTGTGTGTGTGTGTGTGTGTGTAAGTGAGTGTGCATGTCTGAGTGTGTGTGAGTTTGTGTGTGTGTCACTGAGTGTGTGAGTATGTTTGTGTGAGTGTGTCAATGAGTGATTGTTTGTCTGCGTGAGTGTGTGTCCTCGAGTGTGTGTCCTCGAGTGTGTGTCCTCGAGTGTGTGTCCTCGAGTGTGTGTCCTCGAGTGTGTGTCCTCGAGTGTGTGTCCTCGAGTGTGTGTCCGCGAGTGTGTGTCCGCGAGTGTGTGTCCGCGAGTGTGTGTCCGCGAGTGTGTGTCCGCGAGTGTGTGTCCGCGAGTGTGTGTGCGTGAGAGAGTGTTTGTGTGAGTGTGTAAGTGAGAGTGTGTGTGACTGAGTGTGAGTAAAAGTGTGTGTGTTTGTGTGAGTGTGTTTGTGTGAGTGTGTGTGGGGGTGTCAGTGAGTGTGTGTGGGTGTCAGTGAGTGTGTGTGGGTGTCAGTGAGTGTGTGTGGGTGTCAGTGAGTGTGTGTGGGTGTCAGTGAGTGTGTGTAGGTGTCAGTGAGTGTGTTCGTGTGTGTGTGTTAGTGAGTGAGTGTGTGTGTGTGAGTGAGTGTGTGTGAGTGTGTGTGTGTGAGTGAGTATGTGTGTGAGTGTCTTTGTTTTGTTTGGGTGTGTCTGTGTGTGTGTGTGTGTGTGTGAGACTGTGTTTGTGGGAGAGAGTGAGTGTGTGTGAGTGTGTATGTGAGTTTCTGTGAGTGTTTGTGTGTAAGTAAGTGTATTTAAGTGTAAATGTGTAAAAGTGTGTTTGTGTGAGTGTGTTTGTCAGTGAGTGTGTGTTTGTGTGAGACTGTGTGTGTCTTGAGTGTGTGTCTGAAAGTGTGTGTGAGTGTGCATGTGAGTGAGTGTGTGTGTGTGTTTCTGTAAGTGAGTATGTGAGGGTGTATGTGTGTAAGTGTGTCTGTGTGTGAGTGAATGTCAGTGTGTGTGAATGTCAGTGTGTGTGTGTGAGTGTCTGAGTGTGTGTGTGAGAGTTTGTGTGTGTGAGTGAGAGACAGTGTGTGTGAGTGAGTGTTTGTGTGTGTCTGAGAGTTTGCAAAAGTGTGCTTCTGTGTCAGTGAGTCTTTCTGTGTGTGTGTGTGTTTGTCTAAGTAAGTGTGTGTCAGTCAGTGTGTCTGTATATGTAAGTGAGTGTGTGTGAGTGAGTTTGTGTGTGTGAGAGAGTGTGTGTGTTTTATTGAGTGCGTGAGTATTTGTGTCTGTGCTTGTGATTGTGTGTGTGTGTGTGTGTGAGAGAGTAAGTGTGTGTGGGTGTGATTGTGTGTGGGTGTGTTTGTGTGTGTATCTGTGAGAGAGAGAAAGAGAGAGAGTGTGTGAGTAACTTTGTATGTGTGTGTGTGTAATTTTGTGTGTGTGTGTTTGTTTTGTTTGAGTGTGTCTGTGTGTGTGTGTGTGTGTGTGTGTGAGAGAGAGAGAGACAGTTTGTGTTTGTGGGAGAGAGAGTGTGTTTATGAGTGTGTGTGTTTGTCTGAGAGGGCGAGTGTGTGAGAGTGTTTGTAGGTGAGTGGGTGTGTTTGTCTAAGTGAGTGTGTGAGACTGTTTGAGTGTCTGAATGTGTGCAAGAGTTTTTGTGTGTGTGAGTGTGTGACTGTGTGCGCTTTTGTGAGTGTGTGTGATAGTGTGTTTGTGAGTGAGTGAGTGAGTGAGTGAGTATGTGTGTGTGTGTGTGTGTGTGAGTATCTGACTGAGTGTTTGAGAGTGTTTGTGTGTAAGTAAGTGTGTGTGTATGTGTGTGTTTGTGTGAGACTGTGTGTGAGTGAGTGTGTGTCTGAAAGTGTGTGTAAGTGAGTGAGTGTGTGTGTGTGTGAGACAGAGAGTGTGAGTGTGTAGTTGGATGACAGACATGCTCATATCGACTTGCAGGATTTTTTTGAAGATCTTTAACTGTGTGAGCTTTAAGATGTTTTTGTAAAGCACACACACTTCATCTTCAGAAGAATGTCACCCTGTTATTATTAACCACTGCATATATTTCTTTCATATTCAATATCTGATGTTGAAGCTGTAAATGAGCACACGTCAACAAGACAGATGTGTGTAATTACATTGTGTGTGTGTGTGTGTGTGTGTAGATGATATATTTATATATTTTTGCTTAATTATAGATATTGACGAGTGCTTCTTTGAGAGGACGTGTGACCAGACTTGTGTGAACTCCCCGGGAAGCTTCGAGTGTGTGTGTAATAAGGGATACACACTCTATGGTCTGGCACACTGTGGCGGTACGTCTGGGTTCCCGTTCTGCTGATCAGCACATTTTGGGATTATAATAAGCACTGAACTCAGCGCTAAGTGTAAATCAGTGAATAACAGAGTCAGAGATGAGACGCTAATCATGGATCTTTTCGGTACACTTCTACTGAACTCTCAGTAATTAAAGGTGCGGTGTACGTTGTTTGAAAGCCAATGTTGACATATAAAATCACCAAAACAAACACGCCCCTAACCCAAATGGGTCCCACCCCTGTATCGATAGCTCCGCCCACACGTACATACGTAACCCAGGCAACTAATGGAAAGAAACATGTCTTTATCACAGCTGAAGTGAAGAACAATACGATTGTAGATAAACAAACAAGCAAAAATGACACACAAACATAATCATGTAAAGGACAAAGACATATATTAGTTCTGTGTAACAAAGCAAAACCAACGTTACTCACCTATCGAGAAGGAAAAAAGCGCCTCGGCGTCTTAAGTAAAGTTGGTCACATATTCACAGATTGGAGTTTCCTGAGTCAATAACTCCTGAGCTAAACACTGTTACTACACAAAACACGGTTGTAGCTGCGTCTCTACATTACTACGATAGAAAAGAGGTGTTATTTGTGTAGTAACAGTGTTTAGCTCAGGAGTTATTGACTCAGGAAACTCCAATCTGTGAATATGTGACCAACTTCCTGCTCCTTCAGTTCTCTCCAGCGCTGGAAAGCTGATCCTATATTAACACGTCCTACTTCTTACCTTATCGTAAGTCTTTCTTCTCTTTCTTTCTTTGTTTTTATCCTCCATGTCAATGTTAAAACCGCTTTCTGCTAATGTCACACATGCGCACTGAACACTCTCTCCGCCCATATTGACAAGACACGCCCCTTTCTGCTCATTGGCTACACGTTTGTTTTGTTTGTCAGCCCGACTCAGCTTTCTGAAGCATTCTCTCAAATATTGTACGCCCCACCTTTAATGTTATTTATTTATTTAATTAATTAATTAATTATTTTCTTATAATCACTGGGTATAGGGGTATATATATTCACGTCATCATTAGTAGGTCACATGACTACAACATGTCTATAGTACGTACCTGTGTTAGGAACTCAGCAACTGCCCTAACATCCTCTGAAGCTCCTTTTCTCTGACATTATTTACACCTTGTCTTGATTTCATTGTTCTGAGTTTTAACCTTTTGTGTTGAGAGAGAAGAGAAAGAGCGAGCACTTCCTGTCTTTATACTGAACAATAAGCCCAGAAGCTCTTCTCACAAAGGATACAACACAATCTTTGTCTGAACTGACATGGTGGTAGAGTAAATAATAAAAAATAAAATCCCAGAGATACTCCAGGATTAAGTACACAACGAACATCCACATGGAAAACTTATCCCATCTGAACAGGGCTTTAGATGATTTCAGTTCAGCTCTTGAGCGTCTGTGTGTTAAAGGAGAAGATTGTTCTTGTTCTTGACGTTTTTGTGTTGTTTGTGTTGATTAAAGTTGAGGTTAATGCAACATGCTTACAGCTGTAATTTGGTTTGTAATGAAGTTTATGATCAAGAGGCTTTTATTTACATTTACATTGACAGCATGTGACACTCTGTTATGCAGAGTGACGTAAAAAAGTGCTTTAAAGTCTCTATCATTGAATGCATTAACTCCGGTTTACAAGGTTACAGACTTAAGATACCATGAGTCTAAAACTCTGTTCAAAGTTCTTGTGTTTTTTTAAAAAATACACATATACAACAAACAGGGGATAAAGTGCTAGTTGAAGTGTTTCCTGAATAAGTAGGTCTTCACCCGTCGTTTGAAGATATCCAGTGACTCAGCTGTCCGGACCTCTAGGGGAAGTTCATCCCACCACCTCGGTGCCAGAACAGAAAAGAGTCTTGTAGTAAACTTACCTCTTACCCTGAGAGATGGTGGAACCTGTGGAGCAGTGCTGTAGACCTGAGGGTGTGAGGAGTGATGAGGGCTTTGAGGTAAGAGGGAGATGGTCTGTTTTTGGCTTTGTAGGCCAGCATCAGTGTTTAAACCTGATGTGTTCAGCTACAGGAGCCAGTGGAGGAACACAGCAGTGTGGTGGTGTGGAGAACTTTAGCAGGTTGAAAACAAGTCAGCTGCATTTTGGATCATTTGCAGAGGACGAATTGTGTTCATAGGTAAACCTGCCAGCAGTGTGTTGCAGTAATCCAGTTGTCAACCAGGTCCAGGACATTGCCTGCTTTGTGTGTGGGGATGTAGCTGTTGAGCGTCAGGGCAAACGAGTCCAGGAGAGTCAGGAGGGGAGAAGATTGAAGCTTGTCAAAGGGGAGGTTGAAATCACCAAGCACTGTCAGAGGTGTGCTGTCGGAAGGGAAAGCACTGAGCAGTGTGTCCATTTATTCCAGGAAGTCTCTTAGGGGACCAGGAGGGCAGTAGACAACAATGATGAGTAGGTTGATTTGAGAGGTAACTGAAATGGCATGAAATTCAAAAGAAGAGATGGATAAATGAGACAGGAGGAGAGGTGAACCACCACCCCTGCCCATGGTGAGTGAGAGAAAGTATAGAATAGGATATAAGGATAGAACAGACAATCCTATATATAGGATAGAACAGCTGGTGTAGAAGTGTTCTGTGTGTATATCCAGGTCTCGGTTAGCGCAAGAAAATCAAAGGAGTAGTTTGAAGCCAAAGCCGAGATAAAATCAGCTTTCCTTACGACAGCCGCCAATTCCTGAGACAACTGGAAATCGTCATTTCATGCGTATTGAGCTGACAGAGTACACAGTGAAATGAAGCCACGTTCCTCCAGGACCTGGTGATACGTCATACACGTGTTGAGCTAAAGAGTGAAAAGAAAAAGATACTTCAGTTTGCTAATCTTATTTATTATTAATATTTTGGCCTGATGTGGAATGTGTGTAATTTTTCTGTTTTATGTCAGATGTTAACGAATGCAGTGTGAATAATGGAGGTTGTGGTCACGTGTGTGAAAACACACTGGGAGGCTTTCAGTGTCACTGCAGAGCCGGATACAGACTGCACTGGAACAAGAAGGACTGCATGGGTAAGAAACAGTCACACTTGGGACATTTAGTGTTTATTCTTCTCTCTGGGGCTGAAAACAGGAGATACTTTGAGTTCCTTTAAGTGATTTTTTTCCTTTCTTGCTCGTCCTCACTTTTCTCCTTCTCCTTGAAACTGTTGCATGCAGCTAACTTTAATCACATGGTATCGCTCGAGCTTTTCTACCCGATTCATACACAGCTGAGTGCAAATTTATTGTTCGAATTTGGAAAAAAATGTTCCGGTCTATTTTACAACTTAATATTTGTCTGGAATTTTTCTTCCTCCTGATGATGAGGAGCATCTGTGAAAGCAGCTGAAACATCACTTTGCTTTAAAGAAAGTTTCCTGTCCTAAAGGAATGCAGATGTTTACACTTGTCTGTATGTTAAAATATAAAAGATTGTAAATCCTTCTCAGTGGAGTTTGCTTGTTCCGCTCCGTCCTTGTCCTGTGAGTTTGTTATGATCTCAAACATTCAGAAGTCACCGGTTCTCTGCTACTGATGGTTCCTGTTAGAGCGACGCTGAACTGCAGTAAACACGGAGGAGCTGAGCATTGCTTCCTCACCTGTCAGTCTCAGGTGAACATCAGTAACGGTGAGTGCGGGCCTCATGCTCTCAGCTCACTGTACACGCTTTCACATGACATGGGATCTTGTTGCACTCAGTCGTCTCCCGCGTCTCTCGCTCTGGTATGTTGCGTATGCAGGTGCTGAAGATTCCTACACAGTGACCTGTGGCCTGCCGCTGCCTGGCTCATCTGGAGGAGGACAGCATGGCGACGGCGGGTCTCGCCGCTCAGGCAAGTTCACGCATGCACCGATTTCTTTTCTCACCTCTGTGGAATTGTTTTATCCAGGTATCTAGCATTAATGTTCTTATTGATCTTCCCAAGAACCTAAAAACAGCTCCACAGCATCGCAGATTTACCTCCAGACTTTCCTTAGTAATATAAATAATATATTCATAAACGTCTTCTTATCCTTTAAAACATTTTGACATTTTTATTGTAGCTTTGATGTTTTTTTAATGTAATATTATTTTGAACTAGTTAGATCATTTTAGACACATGACCAGACTTGTTCAAGTCGACAAATACGTGCACATTTGTGCTGAAGTTCGTGACTATTTTAGATTTATAACCAGGAAATTGGCAGAGGCACGGTGTCTTAGTGGTTATCACGTTCTCCTCACACCTCCAGGGTTGGGGGTTCGATTCCCGCCTCCACCTTGTGTGTGTGGAGTTTGCATGTTCTCCCCGTGCCTCGGGGGTTTCCTCTGGGTACTCCGGTTTCCTCCCCCGGTCCAAAGACATGCATGGTAGGTTGATTGGCATCTCTGGAAAATTGTCCGTAGTGTGTGATTGTGTGAGTGAATGAGAGTGTGTGTGTGCCCTGTGATGGGTTGGCACTCCGTCCAGGGTGTATCCTGCCTTGATGCCCGATGACGCCTGAGATAGGCACAGGCTCCCCGTGACCTGAGGTAGTTCAGATAAGCGGTAGAAAATGAGTGAGTGAGTGTGAGAACCAGGAAATTGTCACAATCACAGAGATCGATCGATAGATAGATAGATTGATTGATTGATTGATTGATTGATTGGAACTCTTCATCCTGTCTTCTGTTTCAGGTCTGGACTCTTCCTACACTCACAGGATCAAAACCACGGCCACGTTTAAATGGGCTCAGGGGAAATGCAGTCTGAAACGCAGTCCAGAGAAAGTCACCGAGGGCTTCAGCATGGCTCTGTTAGGTAAAACTCACAGGACAAACAAATCAGATGATGATGATTAATATATTTACTATAAGATTCCTCTGCTGAGTTCTGGACTCTGATTGGTGGTCAGATGTTGATTAATTCTCCAGAACATCAGCTCCAGAACTGATAATAATAAAAAAAATAATAAAAAAAAAAAAAAAACAGGTTTAACCCATAAATGACAGCGTGTTTATATAAGGAGGCGAGGCAGTTATATAAACTTGGTTTCTTCAAGGTTGTGGATTAAAATAGAAAAAGTATTTAAGCAATCAATTAAATGTGGAGGGGGAAATTATTTAGCATTTTCTATTGAAGGAGTCTTCTGTGTGTGTGTGTGTGTGTGTGTGTGTGATGTGGTGAAGGAGTTTCCAGTGTGTGTGTGTGATGTGTGTGTCTGTGTATGTGTGTGTGTGTGTGTGTGTGTGTGTGTGTGTGTGTGTGTGTGTGATGTGGTAAAGGAGTCTCCAGTGTGATGTGTGTGTTTGTATGTATCTGTCTGTGTGTGTGTGTTTGTATGTGTCTGTGGGTGTGTGTGTGCGTGTGTGTGTGGTGAAGGAATCTCCAGTGTGTGTGTGAGTGTGTGTATGAGTGTGTGTGTGATTGTGTGTGTATATGATGTGGTGAAAGAGTCTCATGTGTGTGTGTGTGTATGTTTGTGTGTCTGTGGGTGTGTGTGTGTGTATGTGTGTGTGTGTATGTGTGTGTGTGTGTGTGTATGCGGTGAAGGAACCTCCAGTGTTGTGTGTGTGATGTTTGTGTGTGTTTTTGTGTGTATGATGTGTTGAAGGAGTCTCCAGTGTAATGTGTGTGTGTGTATCTTGTGGTGAAAGATTCTCCAGTGCTGTGTGTGTGTGTGTGTTTGTGTGTCTGTGTGTGTGTGTGTGTGTGTGTATGCGGTGAAGGAACCTCCAGTGTTTTGTGTGTGTGTGTGTGTGTGTGTGTGTGAGTGATGTTTGTGTGTGTTTTTGTGTGTATGATGTGGTGAAGGAGTCTCCAGTGTGATGTGTGTGTATGTTTGTGTGTGTGTGTGATGTATATTCGTGTGTGTGCGTGTGTGTATGATGTGTATAAAGGAGTCTCCAGTGTGTGTGTGTGTGTGTGTTTGTGTGTGTGTATGATGTAATGAAGGAGTCTCCAGTGTGATGTGTGTGTGTGTTTGTGTGTGTGTGATGTGTGTGCGTGTATGTGTGTGTGTGTATGATGTAATGAAGGAGTTTCCAGTGTGATTTGTGTGTGATGTGTGTATGATGTGTGTGATGTTTGTGTTTGTGTATGTGTGTGTGTGTGTGTGTGTGTGT
This sequence comes from Tachysurus vachellii, assembly GCF_030014155.1. Classification (NCBI taxonomy): domain Eukaryota; kingdom Metazoa; phylum Chordata; class Actinopteri; order Siluriformes; family Bagridae; genus Tachysurus; species Tachysurus vachellii. The sequence goes on from NC_083460.1 coordinate 42,663,153, forward strand.
GTGTGTATGATGTAATGAAGGAGTCTCCAGTGTGAGCTCTGTGTCTCAGTCAGAGGTGAAGCTGGAGCTTGAAGTTCTCCACATCTTCAGGACAGAGGGGTTTACACTTCTGTGTGTTTCTCAGTAACATGTGGAACAAACTGCTTGTTTTTATGTCTCTTATGAACCTGAAGAGAGAGAATAAAGAGTCTGGTGAGGAAACATTGTTTATAGCTGAAAGAACTACAACATTAAAAGTAACTAAAACAGATAAAAGTATAATGTGAAGTTCTTTAGTTGTTGTGAAAAGAGGAATAAAAGATATTGTATGATAATAAGCTTTGTGCAGAGATGAATAGCAGTAAACAGTGATATCATTTACTCTCACTTTCCTTCCTCCTCTTCTTCATCTTCATGAGCGAGCTCCAGGAATGTCTTCTGAGAAATGTTTGTGTTTTGTGTTCTCTAGATAAAAAGGCCTTGGCTACTGAGAATGTGCACTTCAGCTTCGTGAGGCTTCACTGTAACTCGTCAGGCCTCCGGCAGCGAAGCCGACACGGCCGTAAAGCGGCGGAGGACGAGAGCTCGTCCATCACAGCCCTGTTTGAGCTGGACATCGACCCAGAGGAGGTAACAGGTTGGTTTCACTGCAGCTCTCCAGCACGTTAAACTGTCTCGC
>NC_083460.1:42668810-42686310 GCF_030014155.1 Tachysurus vachellii
ACATACACACACACACACATACACAAATACATATACACACACAGATACACACACACACACACACACAAACATACATACATACACATACACACACAGATACACAAACACACACAGACACATACAAACATTCACACATGTATAGACACTCACATTCACACACACAAACATACATACACACACACAGATACACACAAACACAGACACAGACACACACACACATACAAACACACTCACGCATGTATAGACACTCACACGCACACACATACACACATGCCCATGTATAGACACTCACACGCACACACAAACACAATCATACATAAACATACATGCACACACACACACACATATACACATATATAGACACTCGCATGTACACAGACACAGATATACACACACATGCACACACATACACATGCACATATAGACACACACGCGCATACACACACACACACACGGAGTGTGTTCGGCACTGTGGTGTGTATGACATGATATTTGATTTTGTGTTTCTCACTCAGTGAACTGTGGTGTCGGGACGTACCATGACAGTGAGCAGGGGAGGTGTATCCTCTGTCCCTCTGGAACATATCAAGATGAGGAAGGACAGTTACTGTGTGAGGTGTGTCCGGGGCCGAAGGGCAGAGCGACCCCGAGAACCGCCGGGGCTCGGAGTGTGGCCGAGTGTGGAGGTGAGACATCGCATACGAATACTTCTCTCGTTTACTAAGTTATTCAACATTTAAACTGAATCAACATCATCTATTGCTTTAGAATCATCTCAGACTCTCAAACAAAGAAAAATGAGCTTTTATTTAATTCTTTAATAATCTTCACAGTTTTACATCAGTTTCCTTTATTTGTGATGTTTATAACAATTTTCTACAATTACAATAAAATAAATAAATAATAAATTACATAAAAGAGTTAATAATAAGAGATTATTAAATTAAGATTAAAACTAATAGTTAAATATATAAATTATAATAATGATCTAATATGATTTCAAATAATCTGTTAAATTAGCTTTAGATATTATTTAATCTTCTGAATAAATTTCTCATTTGAGATCATCATATAAAACATTAACATATTTTACAGGTTGATGCTCTGTAGCATGAAAAGCTTCAACTTTTTAATAATGATAGAATGAACTTTTTAACAGAACATTTTAAATGTCCACAAACAGAACATTACTTAAATATTTTCCAGTTTTCTTCTTGTTGTTTCTCCGGATGTTTGTGTTTTTAAAAGTTTTATCAGAAAAAACGAAATCTTTGAAGGCTGTGAAAGTGTTTTCTTGTGCTCACATCCTGTTTTTTGTCTGGAGAAAAACTACGATAAAAATCTCAGCCACAACTGAGCAGCTACAGAACACCTCCGGGCTCCTGCTTTCTCCTGATAGACAAAACATAGTTCTGTGTGTATGTGTGTGTATACAGGTGTGTGTGTGTACAGTATGTGTGTGTATACAGGTGTGTGTGTGTATGCGCGTGTGTCTATATGTGCGTGTGTATGTGTGTGTGCATGTGTGTGTATGTGTGTGTATACATGCGTGTGTCTGTGTGTGTGTGTGTATGTGTGTATGTGTATGATTGTGTGCGTGTGTGTATGTGTGTGTATACATGCGCGTGTGTGTATGTGTGTGTATACAAGTCTGTGTGTATGTGTGTGTATACAGGTGTGTGTGTATATGTGTGTGTATACAGGTGTGTGTGTGTGCGTGTGTGTGAACATTTGTATATATGTGTGTAGGTGTGTGTGTGTGTGTGTTTTTGTGAATATAGTTGTATGTGTGCGAGATTATTACAGAATGTGTGTGAGGAAGTATGTATTATGGCCTAAAAGGCCTCTCATAGGTGTTTGTGTGTGTGTACCGTATACATATACATGTGTGTATATACGTGTGTGTTTATACATGTGTGTTTGTGTATACACTTGTGTAGGTGTGTGTGTATATGTGTATATATATATATATATATGTGTGTGTGTGTGTGTGTATAAAGTGCATTTATGTATATATGCATAAGTATGGTGTGTATAAAGTCCAGAGTTAAAGTGTCATAGTGCAAAAAAAGGTTGTGCAGAAAATCTTTTTGTGTGTGTGTATGTACACACACATATCTATATACACACAAATGTATATGTACACACACATGTATATACACACATATGTGTGTGTACACATATACATGTGTGTATATAGATATGTGTCTGTGTACATATACATGTGTGTGTATATAGATATAAATGTGTGTGTGGGTGTGTGTACATATACATGTGTGTATATAGATATGTGTGTGTGTACATGTACGTGTGTGTATATAGATATAAATGTGTGTGTGTGTACATGTGTGTGTATATAGATGTGGGTGTGTGTACATACACGTGTGTGTATATAGATGTGGGTGTGGGTGTGTGTACATATACATGTGTGTATATAGATATGTGTGTGGGTGTGTGTACATATACATATATGTGTGTGTGTGGGTGTGTGTACATATACATGAGTGTGTATATAGATAGATATGTGTGTAATACTAAACTGTACATACAAGCGTCTTCATGTTCCCTTGTTGTTGTTGTTCTCTGGGCTTTAGGTCAATGTTCTCCTGGATATTTCTCTCACAATGGCTTGGTTCCGTGTCGTCCGTGTACCAGAGGCTCGTACCAGTCAGAGAGCGGCCGCACTTCCTGCCTGCCGTGTGGAGGGAATCTGGTAACGAGGCACGAGGCTGCTGTGTCCTTCCAGTCCTGTGAGACTAAAGGTGAGGACTGAGTCCTTGTAGCACGTGTGTCTGTAATTCATCACTCATTAACACGTCAGTGGTTTCTGCAGTGTGAGTCAGACACACGGACGTGTAAGTGAATGGATTAAAAAGGACTGCAGTAAAATCCTTTTAATCAAGCTTTATGTTTTATATTTCTACAAGTGTGTGGAGTTTTTCAGCACCAAATCTGATCATTTTAATAATAATGGTATTATTTAAAATTAATGTTTGGCTTTAATAAAGATTTTATTTTTAATTCTAAGCTTAAGAAGGTTTGATCAGTACATTTAATTATTATTTTTCCTTTATATATATCTTGTGATTTATTAATAAATGTCATTTTAACTTACCTTAAGTACAGTTCAAGTACAGTGTAATTATCCAGTCAGTTATCAGTTATTAGTATTTTATTTATTTTGCTTTTAACATATGAAAGAAAACATGATGATGATGATGATGATGATGATGTAGTCAGTGGGGTGAGATTTACAGAGCCTTGCATAAGTATTCATACCCACTGGACCTTTCCACATTTTGACACAAACAAAAATGTATTTTATTAGGATTTTATGTGATCGACTGACACAAAGTGGCACATAATTGTGAAGTGAATTTTTTTTTTTACAAATAAATATCTGAATATTCTCTGTAATTACAGCTGCAGGACTTTTGGGGTTTGTCTCTAACAGCTTTGCACATCTAGAGAGTGAAATTTTTGCCCATTCTTCTTTGCAAAAATAGCTCAAGCTCAGTCAGATTGGATGGCGAGCGTCTGTGAGCAGCGATTTTAAGTCTCACCACAGATTCTCAATTGGATTTAGGTCTGGACTTTGACTGGGCCGCTCTAACACATGAATATGCTTTGATCTAAACCACTCCATTGTAGCTGGACCACTAACCAAACCACTCTGACCAGCTTCCCTGCTGAAGAAAAGCATCCCCACAACATGATGCTGCCACCACCATGTTTCACTGTGAACATGGTGTGTTCAGTGTGATGTGCAGTGTTAGGTTTCCGGCATACGTAACGTTGTGAATTTTGGCCAAAAAGTTATATTTTGGTCTCATCTCACCAGAGCACCTTCTTCCACAAGCTTGCTGTCCCCCACACGGCTTGTCACAAACTGCAAACGGGATTTCTTATGGCTTTCTTTTAACAATGGCTTTCTTCTTGCCACTCTTCCATACAGAGCAGATTTGTGGAGTGCACGACTAGTGCCCCTTTTCCACTGAGGCAGTTTGAGTGCAGGTTCGGAGCCTAATTTGGAACCATTTTTTTCTTTTTCGACAGCCAAAGCACCGGCTCTGAACCAGGAAAAGTGGTTCTTAAGTAGCACCAAAACGTTGCTGGTCTAGACTTAAGAACCGCTTGTGTCAGGGGCTGTGGGCGGGGCTGTGGGCGGGGCTACTGTTAGCGCATGTGATAATGTACCTTAAGTATACTAATGTTTAATACACTTTTACTTTACCGTGATATGATACATTATCAGCACACATGATAGTAAGTAGCTACATGCTAAGGCTAACTTTTTTCTGTGTTAATGATAAAATAACGTTATGTACTTTCTCCATTACAACCTCCGTTTATACAGATTACATGGAGCTGCACGTACACGTTGGATTCGCCACGTTTGGGTGTTAATGTAGGTTCACAAAGCCATGAGCATTAACAGTAAAGCAACATCCACCATTGTTGATGTGTTTGTGTTTGTCGCTGCTGCGCTAACGTTGCTGTGTAACGTGACACGTATACAGTGACGTCAGACTCGGCTCTGTGACGCTCTCTAGCTGGTGGAAAGACAAACCGGTTCTTAGAAGGTTCGCCAGTGGAACCAACTTTGAACCATCAGCAGTGCTAGCTCTGAACCAGCACCCGGTTCTTTTTGGTGGAAAAGGGGCATAATAGTTGTCCTGCGGACAGATTCTCCCACCTGAGCTGTGGATCTCTGCAGCTCCTCCAGAGTTACCATGGGCCTCTTGGCTGCTTCTCTGATTAATGCTGTCCTCACACGTCCTGTCAGTTTAGGTGGACGTCCGTGTCTTGGTAGGCTTGCAGTCGTGCCGTTCTCTTACCATTTCCGGGTGATGGATCTTACATCATGCTCCGTGAGATGTTCAAGCCTTGGGATATTAATTTATAACCATAAACCTGCTTTAAACTTCTCCACAACTTTATCCCTGACCTGTCTGGTGTGTTCTTTGGTCTTCATGATGCTGTTTGTTCACTAATGTTCTCTAACACACTTCTGAGGGCTTCACAGCACAGCTGTATTTATACTGAGATTAAATGACACACAGGTGACTCTATTTACTACTGAGGTGACTTCTGAAGGCAGTTGGTTTCACTGGATGTTAGTTAGGGGTATCAGAGTAAAGGGGGATGAATACAAATGCACACCACACTCAGATATTTATTTGTAAAAAAAATTTAAACACCATTTATAATTTTCATTCCTCTTCACAATTATGTGCCACTTTCTTTCAGTCGTTTCATAAAATTTAAATAAAATACATTTTTCTTTGAGGTTGTAACGTGTCAAAATGTGGAAAAGTTCAGTGGGTGTGAATACATTTATATAATACAAGGCACTGTAAGTATCAGAAGCCTGAGGTTGTATGTTTTTGGTGTAAATCAGAGTAAAACTGTTGGGTTCTGTGTACAGTGCAGTGTTCACCAGGACATTACTACAACACCAGCACTCACCGCTGCATCCGCTGTCCACTCGGAACCTTCCAGGTGGAGTTCGGCCAGAACTTCTGTGTGTCCTGTCCAGGAAACACCACCACGGACTTCGATGGATCCACTAGTATCACTCAGTGCAAAAGTATGTGGAATAGATAGATGATAGACAGACAGTCAGTCAGTCTATAAGTCTGTCTGTCTGTCTGTCTCTCTCTGTGTCTGTCTGTCTCTCTCTGTCTCTCTCTCTCTCTGTCTGTCTGTCTGTCTCTTTCTGTCTCTCTGTCTGTCTGTCTCTCTCTCTCTCATCCCTGCAGCTGATGTAATGTTGCTCTATTCCCCAGACCGGCACTGTGGAGGAGAACTGGGTAATTTCTCTGGATTCATCGAGTCACCCAACTACCCGGGCGATTATCCAGCTAACGTGGAGTGCACATGGATCATCAATCCTCCACCTAAGCGCAGGATCCTCATCGTTGTCCCGGAGATTTTCCTTCCCATGGAGGACGAGTGCGGAGATTACTTAGTCATGCGCAAGAGCTGTAAGTAAAACATAGAATTTCTTTTCAAACAAACAGAACCTTAGTGAGAACCCTCAGGAATGTGTGTGAGGAGCAGCATTTGTGTTCTGCTCCATCAGCTCTACCGAACTCAGTGACGACGTACGAGACGTGTCAGACGTACGAGCGTCCGATCGCCTTCACCTCACGCTCCAAGAAGCTGTGGATCCAGTTCAGGTCTAACGAGGGAAACAGCAGGAAAGGATTCCAGATCCCCTATGTAACCTACGACGGTGAGCGGAGATGAAAACATGATCTGATGTTCTGCAGTCTGACCCTGACATCTGTTCTTTTACTAATCATTTCTTTGTTCATCTGGTTTTAGAGGACTATCAGGAGCTGATCGAGGACATCGTCAGGGACGGGAGACTGTACGCATCGGAAAACCACCAGGAAATTCTAAAGGTAGGACGAAGGGACGGGTTTTGTTTACTGATAATAACATTCAATGAATTTCTCAGTCAAACGTCAGCTTCGGGTCACGACAACGTTAGGTCACACTGACGTCATGTGAACATCAGGTGAGTTACAAGTCAGTTCATTTCAGCCGAATGCAAAAGTTCCTCTCTTTTTTTGGTGCAATTGTTTGTATAAATTTTTTTTATTTTAATTCCTCTTATTTTATTTTAGTGGTTAAAAAAAACTTTTGCATTCAAGTACTTTTTTCTTAATAACACAAGTAAAACTCTACAGAACAAGAATGCTGAAGTCTACCGTGAGTCACACTGCCCCCTTGTGGCGATATTAAAAAATACAGGCGAGAGTTCAAAAGTTTGACCCGAATGTACATTTCCATCATTTGGCAGACTCTCTCATCCACAGCGACTTACAGTTATCTCATTTATACAACTGAGCATTTGAGGGATAAGGGCCTTGCTTAGGGGACCTGAGATTCAAACTCACAACCTTCTGATCAGTAAACCAGCAACTTAAACACTGAGCTCTACATCCCAAATGTAAATGTACCGTTATTCTACGATCTGTCTAAAATTATTTGAAATGTACAAAAAATTAAAACTGAAATGCATCAAATCACTTGAACAATAAAAGAAGGAAAATTCATCAAGAATATAATTTTTTTTACACACACTTATTGGTATAAATTATAATTCTTTTTTTATTTACATTTTTGTTTGCACTAGAAAAAGATCATTTTTACTAAATCAATAAATAAATACATGTTGAAATTCAACTCCACAGGACAAGAAGCTCATGAAGTGTCTGTTTGATGTTCTCGCTCATCCGCAAAACTTCTTCAACTACACCGCCCAGGAGTCCAGAGAAATGTTCCCCAAATCCTTCATTCGCTTCCTGCGCTCCAAAGTTCTGCGATTTTTACGTCCTTAAAATTAAACTTCTGTGGACTAACGGAACGTGGGACTCGATTTGGACCGTGATCCTGAATAAACATCAAAAATGTCCAAAATCCCAGCTGTTTGAGGACGAAGACCAAAACGCAGCTCCGTGATGTCTGAAGAAGAGCAACTGGTAAAGGAATAAATAACTGCCTCTGCTTTTCTAAACACAGCAGATAAAATGCTCAGTGATGACGTCTGAACACATTGCTAACATTCAACACTTTGGATATTCAAATTCACACATGCTGGTGAGGAGAAATTAGAAATCTTGTAATTACATATGACTTTATTTTTGTTTTTTTAAAGCACTCCTCAGGATGTAGTGGCAGGAAGAGCAGTTAAATCACTTGTATATTATGTACAAAGCTACTAGATTCAGGTAAACTCTCATAATATTGTATTTTTGTTTGTTCCTTTGATCGAACTTCATCGATCTTGTTTACTTCAGTCGCCCGCTGCAATAAACCTGTTAAAGTGCGCTGATTTGATCCATTGTTCAGTGTACACACTAACACACAGATACAGTGTACACACACTAACACACAGATACAGTGTACACACACTAACACACAGATACAGTGTACACACACTAACACACAGATACAGTGTACACACTAACACACAGATACAGTGTACACACACTAACACACAGATACAGTGTACACACACTAACACACAGATACAGTGTACACACACTAACACACAGATACAGTGTACACACACTAACACACAGATACAGTGTACACACACAGATACAGTGTACACACACTAACACACAGATACAGTGTACACACACTAACACACAGATACAGTGTACACACACTAACACACAGATACAGTGTACACACACAGATACAGTGTACACACACTAACACACAGATACAGTGTACACACACTAACACACAGATACAGTGTACACACACAGTAACACACAGATACAGTGTACACACACAGATACAGTGTACACACACTAACACACAGATACAGTGTACACACACAGTAACACACAGATACAGTGTACACACACAGATACAGTGTACACACACTAACACACAGATACAGTGCACACACACTAACACACAGATACAGTGTACACACACTAACACACAGATACAGTGTACACACACTAACACACAGATACAGTGTACACACACAGTAACACACAGATACAGTGTACACACACTAACACACAGATACAGTGTACACACACTAACACACAGATACAGTGTACACACAGTAACACACAGATACAGTGTACACACAGTAACACAGAAACAGTGTAACACACTAACACACAGATACAGTGTACACACACTAACACACAGATACAGTGTACACTAACACACAGATACAGTGTACACACACTAACACACAGATACAGTGTACACACTAACACACAGATACAGTGTACACTAACACACAGATACAGTGTACACACACTAACACACAGACACAGTGTACACACACTAACACACAGATACAGTGTACACACACTAACACACAGATACAGTGTACACACACTAACACACAGATACAGTGTACACACACTAACACACAGATACAGTGTACACACACTAACACACAGATACAGTGTACACAGACTAACACACAGATACAGTGTACACAAACATACTAACACACAGATACAGTGTACACTAACACACAGATAGTGTACACACACTAACACACAGATACAGTGTACACACAGTAACACACAGATACAGTGTACACACTAACACACAGATACAGTGTACACACTAACACACAGATACAGTGTACACTAACACACAGATAGTGTACACACAGTAACACACAGATACAGTGTACACACAGTAACACACAGATACAGTGTACACACACTAACACAGATACAGTGTACACACAGTAACACACAGATACAGTGTACACACAGTAACACACAGATACAGTGTACACACAGTAACACACAGGTACAGTGTACACACAGTAACACACAGATACAGTGTACACACACTAACACACAGATACAGTGTACACACTAACACACAGATACAGTGTACACACAGTAACACACAGATACAGTGTACACACACTAACACACAGATACAGTGTACACACTAACACACAGATACAGTGTACACACTAACACACAGATACAGTGTACACAGTAACACACAGATACAGTGTACACTAACACACAGATACAGTGTACACTAACACACAGATACAGTGTACACACAGTAACACACAGATACAGTGTACACACAGTAACACACAGATACAGTGTACACACACTAACACACAGATACAGTGTACACACACTAACACACAGATACAGTGTACACTAACACACAGATACAGTGTACACACAGTAACACACAGATACAGTGTACACACAGTAACACACAGATACAGTGTACACACAGTAACACACAGATACAGTGTACACACAGTAACACACAGATACAGTGTACACACAGTAACACACAGATACAGTGTACACACACTAACACACAGATACAGTGTACACACACTAACACACAGATACAGTGTACACACACTAACACACAGATACAGTGTACACACTAACACACAGATACAGTGTACACACTAACACACAGATACAGTGTACACTAACACACAGATACAGTGTACACACACTAACACACAGACACAGTGTACACACACTAACACACAGATACAGTGTACACACACTAACACACAGATAGTGTACACACACTAACACACAGATACAGTGTTCACTCACTAACACACAGATACAGTGTTCACTCACTAACACACAGATACAGTGTACACACTAACACACAGATAGTGTTCACACACTAACACACAGATAGTGTTCACACACGTACACACACAGATACAGTGTACACACTAACACACAGATACAGTGTACACACACAGATACAGTGTACACACTAACACACAGATACAGTGTTCACACACTAACACACAGATACAGTGTACACACACAGATAGTGTACACACAGTAACACACAGATACAGTGTACACACAGTAACACACAGATACAGTGTACACACAGTAACACACAGATACAGTGTACACACAGTAACACACAGATACAGTGTACACACAGTAACACACAGATACAGTGTACACACAGTAACACACAGATACAGTGTACACACAGTAACACACAGATACAGTGTACACACAGTAACACACAGAAACAGTGTACACACACTAACACACAGATACAGTGTACACACACTAACACACAGATACAGTGTACACTAACACACAGATACAGTGTACACACACTAACACACAGATACAGTGTACACACTAACACACAGACACAGTGTACACACACTAACACACAGATACAGTGTACACACACTAACACACAGATACAGTGTACACACACTAACACACAGATACAGTGTACACACACTAACACACAGATACAGTGTACACACACTAACACACAGATACAGTGTACACTAACACACAGATACAGTGTACACACACTAATACACAGATACAGTGTACACACACTAACACACAGATACAGTGTACACACACTAACACACAGATACAGTGTACACTAACACACAGATACAGTGTACACACACTAACACACAGATACAGTGTACACACACTAACACACAGATACAGTGTACACACACTAACACACAGATACAGTGTACACTAACACACAGATACAGTGTACACACACTAACACACAGATACAGTGTACACACTAACACACAGATACAGTGTAGACACACAGATACAGTGTACACAAACACACAGATACAGTGTACACAAACACACAGATACAGTGTACACAAACACACAGATACAGTGTACACACACTAACACACAGATACAGTGTACACACACTAACCCACAGATACAGTGTACACACACTAACACACAGATACAGTGTACACACACAGATACAGTGTACACACACTAACACACAGATACAGTGTACACACACTAACACACAGATACAGTGTACACTAACACACAGATACAGTGTACACACACTAACACACAGATACAGTGTACACACACTAACACACAGATACAGTGTACACACACTAACACACAGATACAGTGTACACACACTAACACACAGATACAGTGTACACAGACTAACACACAGATACAGTGTACACAAACATACTAACACACAGATACAGTGTACACTAACACACAGATAGTGTACACACACTAACACACAGATACAGTGTACACACAGTAACACACAGATACAGTGTACACACTAACACACAGATACAGTGTACACTAACACACAGATAGTGTACACACAGTAACACACAGATACAGTGTACACACAGTAACACACAGATACAGTGTACACACAGTAACACACAGATACAGTGTACACACACTAACACACAGATACAGTGTACACACACTAACACACAGATACAGTGTACACACACAGATAGTGTACACACAGTAACACACAGATACAGTGTACACACAGTAACACACAGATACAGTGTACACACAGTAACACACAGATACAGTGTACACACAGTAACACACAGGTACAGTGTACACACAGTAACACACAGATACAGTGTACACACACTAACACACAGATACAGTGTACACACTAACACACAGATACAGTGTACACACAGTAACACACAGATACAGTGTACACACACTAACACACAGATACAGTGTACACACTAACACACAGATACAGTGTACACACTAACACACAGATACAGTGTACACAGTAACACACAGATACAGTGTACACTAACACACAGATACAGTGTACACTAACACACAGATACAGTGTACACACAGTAACACACAGATACAGTGTACACACAGTAACACACAGATACAGTGTACACACACTAACACACAGATACAGTGTACACACACTAACACACAGATACAGTGTACACTAACACACAGATACAGTGTACACACAGTAACACACAGATACAGTGTACACACAGTAACACACAGATACAGTGTACACACAGTAACACACAGATACAGTGTACACACAGTAACACACAGATACAGTGTACACACAGTAACACACAGATACAGTGTACACACAGTAACACACAGATACAGTGTACACACACTAACACACAGATACAGTGTACACACAGTAACACACAGATACAGTGTACACACAGTAACACACAGATACAGTGTACACACAGTAACACACAGATACAGTGTACACACAGTAACACACAGAAACAGTGTACACACACTAACACACAGATACAGTGTACACACACTAACACACAGATACAGTGTACACTAACACACAGATACAGTGTACACACACTAACACACAGATACAGTGTACACACTAACACACAGACACAGTGTACACACACTAACACACAGATACAGTGTACACACACTAACACACAGATACAGTGTACACACACTAACACACAGATACAGTGTACACACACTAACACACAGATACAGTGTACACACACTAACACACAGATACAGTGTACACTAACACACAGATACAGTGTACACACACTAATACACAGATACAGTGTACACACACTAACACACAGATACAGTGTACACACACTAACACACAGATACAGTGTACACTAACACACAGATACAGTGTACACACACTAACACACAGATACAGTGTACACACACTAACACACAGATACAGTGTACACACACTAACACACAGATACAGTGTACACACACTAACACACAGATACAGTGTACACTAACACACAGATACAGTGTACACACACTAACACACAGATACAGTGTACACACTAACACACAGATACAGTGTAGACACACAGATACAGTGTACACAAACACACAGATACAGTGTACACAAACACACAGATACAGTGTACACAAACACACAGATACAGTGTACACACACTAACACACAGATACAGTGTACACACACTAACCCACAGATACAGTGTACACACACTAACACACAGATACAGTGTACACACACAGATACAGTGTACACACACTAACACACAGATACAGTGTACACACACTAACACACAGATACAGTGTACACTAACACACAGATACAGTGTACACACACTAACACACAGATACAGTGTACACACACTAACACACAGATACAGTGTACACACACTAACACACAGATACAGTGTACACACACAGATACAGTGTACACACACTAACACACAGATACAGTGTACACACACTAACACACAGATACAGTGTACACTAACACACAGATACAGTGTACACACACTAACACACAGATACAGTGTACACACACTAACACACAGATACAGTGTACACACACTAACACACAGATACAGTGTACACACACTAACACACAGATACAGTGTACACACACTAACACACAGATACAGTGTACACACACAGTAACACACAGATACAGTGTACACACACAGTAACACACAGATACAGTGTACACACACTAACACACAGATACAGTGTACACACACAGTAACACACAGATACAGTGTACACACAGTAACACACAGATACAGTGTACACACACTAACACACAGATACAGTGTACACACACTAACACACAGATACAGTGTACACACACAGTAACACACAGATACAGTGTACACACACTAACACACAGATACAGTGTACACACACTAACACACAGATACAGTGTACACACACAGTAACACACAGATACAGTGTACACACACTAACACACAGATACAGTGTACACACACAGTAACACACAGATACAGTGTACACACACAGTAACACACAGATACAGTGTACACACACTAACACACAGATACAGTGTACACACACAGTAACACACAGATACAGTGTACACACACAGTAACACACAGATACAGTGTACACACACTAACACACAGATACAGTGTACACACACAGTAACACACAGATACAGTGTACACACAGTAACACACAGATACAGTGTACACACAGTAACACACAGATACAGTGTACACACACTAACACACAGATACAGTGTACACACACTAACACACAGATACAGTGTACACACACAGTAACACACAGATACAGTGTACACACACTAACACACAGATACAGTGTACACACACTAACACACAGATACAGTGTACACACACAGATACAGTGTACACACACTAACACACAGATACAGTGTACACACACTAACACACAGATACAGTGTACACACACAGTAACACACAGATACAGTGTACACACACAGTAACACACAGATACAGTGTACACACACAGTAACACACAGATACAGTGTACACACAGTAACACACAGATACAGTGTACACACACTAACACACAGATACAGTGTACACACACTAACACACAGATACAGTGTACACACACAGATACAGTGTACACACACTAACACACAGATACAGTGTACACACACTAACACACAGATACAGTGTACACTAACACACAGATACAGTGTACACACACTAACACACAGATACAGTGTACACACACTAACACACAGATACAGTGTACACACACTAACACACAGATACAGTGTACACACACTAACACACAGATACAGTGTACACACACTAACACACAGATACAGTGTACACACACAGTAACACACAGATACAGTGTACACACACAGTAACACACAGATACAGTGTACACACACTAACACACAGATACAGTGTACACACACAGTAACACACAGATACAGTGTACACACAGTAACACACAGATACAGTGTACACACACTAACACACAGATACAGTGTACACACACTAACACACAGATACAGTGTACACACACAGTAACACACAGATACAGTGTACACACACTAACACACAGATACAGTGTACACACACTAACACACAGATACAGTGTACACACACAGTAACACACAGATACAGTGTACACACACTAACACACAGATACAGTGTACACACACAGTAACACACAGATACAGTGTACACACACAGTAACACACAGATACAGTGTACACACACTAACACACAGATACAGTGTACACACACAGTAACACACAGATACAGTGTACACACACAGTAACACACAGATACAGTGTACACACACTAACACACAGATACAGTGTACACACACAGTAACACACAGATACAGTGTACACACAGTAACACACAGATACAGTGTACACACACTAACACACAGATACAGTGTACACACACTAACACACAGATACAGTGTACACACACAGTAACACACAGATACAGTGTACACACACTAACACACAGATACAGTGTACACACACTAACACACAGATACAGTGTACACACACAGATACAGTGTACACACACTAACACACAGATACAGTGTACACACACTAACACACAGATACAGTGTACACACACAGTAACACACAGATACAGTGTACACACACAGTAACACACAGATACAGTGTACACACAGTAACACACAGATACAGTGTACACACACTAACACACAGATACAGTGTACACACACTAACACACAGATACAGTGTACACACACAGTAACACACAGATACAGTGTACACACACTAACACACAGATACAGTGTACACACACTAACACACAGATACAGTGTACACACACAGTAACACACAGATACAGTGTACACACACTAACACACAGATACAGTGTACACACAGTAACACAGAGCTCGGGAATTCAATTCAGATTTCATTTTCGTGCAGCACTGAGACTCGACGATGTACTCATTAAATGTTACAGAGAGTAAATTAATGTCTATATTTTTATGTTTGTACATTTAACATGTAAATAAAAAGAAAGAAAGTAACTCAGATGTGTTTACATGCATTGTGTTTTACACTCACTCACTCATCTTCTACCGCTTATCCGAACTACCTCGGGTCACGGGGAGCCTGTGCCTATCTCAGGCGTCATCGGGCATCAAGGCAGGATACACACTGGACGGAGTGCCAACCCATCACAGGGCACACACACACACACACTCTCATTCACTCACACAATCACACATTACGGACAATTTTCCAGAGATGCCAATCAACCTACCATATATTCCATACTTTTATTCATCATATATATATTTACATTTAAGATGGTTACTTTCTGTATTGTTTATCGATTGTTTATCTATTGCAGAATGTCTAGTCATTATTATAGGCCTCCTCACTGTTTATATGGTAATGAGAGGGCGTGGCTACACCCTATTATATGCCTCCTCACTTATATTATAATGAGGGAGCGTGGCTCCACCATATTATAGGCCTCCTTACTTATATGGTAATGAGGGGGCGTGGCTCCACCATATTATAGGCCTCCTTACTTATATGGTAATGAGAGGGCGTGGCTCCACCATATTATAGGCCTCCTTACTTATATGGTAATGAGAGGGCGTGGCTCCACCATATTATAGGCCTCCTTACTTATATGGTAATGAGGGGGCGTGGCTCCACCATATTATAGGCCTCCTTACTTATATGGTAATGAGGGGGCGTGGCTCCACCATATTATAGGCCTCCTTACTTATATGGTAATGAGAGGGCGTGGCTCCACCATATTATAGGCCTCCTTACTTATATGGTAATGAGAGGGCGTGGCTCCACCATATTATAGGCCTCCTTACTTATATGGTAATGAGAGGGCGTGGCTCCACCATATTATAGGCCTCCTTACTTATATGGTAATGAGGGGGCGTGGCTCCACCATATTATAGGCCTCCTTACTTATATGGTAATGAGAGGGCGTGGCTCCACCATGTTATAGGCCTCCTTACTTATATGGTAATGAGAGGGCGTGGCTCCACCATATTATAGGCCTCCTTACTTATATGGTAATGAGGGGGCGTGGCTCCACCATATTATAGGCCTCCTTACTTATATGGTAATGAGGGGGCGTGGCTCCACCATATTATAGGCCTCCTTACTTATATGGTAATGAGGGGGCGTGGCTCCACCATATTATAGGCCTCCTTACTTATATGGTAATGAGGGGGCGTGGCTCCACCATATTATAGGCCTCCTTACTTATATGGTAATGAGGGGGCGTGGCTCCACCATATTATAGGCCTCCTTACTTATATGGTAATGAGGGGGCGTGGCTCCACCATATTATAGGCCTCCTTACTTATATGGTAATGAGGGGGCGTGGCTCCACCATATT